>NW_026599393.1:0-114808 GCF_023634085.1 Falco cherrug | reverse complement strand
ACATTTTGTCACCAGCCGAGTCCAAAATTCAGGGATTCCCCATCTCAGCCCAGAAAGCAGGTAGAACAAGTTTTGTGGTGCCTTTCAGCTGCCTACCGGGGTAGTGTAAAAACTACCAACAGAACTCGTTTCTGGCACCTTCCCCGGTGGAGTTGTGCATGGGGTGTGTTTGGAACATTTTGTCACCAGCCGAGTCCAAAAGTCAGCGATTCCCCATCTCAGCCCAGAAAGCAGGTAGAACAAGTTTTGTGGTGCCTTTCTCTTGCCTACCGGGGTAGTGTAAAAACTACCAACAGAACTCGTTTCTGGCACCTTCCCCGGTGGAGTTGTGCATGGGGTGTGTTTGGAACATTTTGTCACCAGCCGAGTCCAAAATTCAGGGATTCCCCATCTCAGCCCAGAAAGCAGGTAGAACAAGTTTTGTGGTGCCTTTCAGCTGCCTACCGTGGTAGTGTAAAAACTACCAACAGAACTCGTTTCTGGCACCTTCCCCGGTGGAGTTGTGCATGGGGTGTGTTTGGAACATTTTGTCACCAGCCGAGTCCAAAATTCAGCCGTTCCCCATCTCAGCCCAGAAAGCAGGTAGAACAAGTTTTGTGGTGCCTTTCAGCTGCCTACCGGGGTAGTGTAAAAACTACCAACGGAACTCGTTTCTGGCACCTTCCCCGGTGGAGTTGTGCATGGGGTGTGTTTGGAACATTTTGTCACCAGCCGAGTCCAAAATTCAGCGATTCCCCATCTCAGCCCAGAAAGCAGGTAGAACAAGTTTTGTGGTGCCTTTCAGCTGCCTACCGGGGTAGTGTAAAAACTACCAACAGAACTCGTTTCTGGCACCTTCCCCGGTGGAGTTGTGCATGGGGTGTGTTTGGAACATTTTGTTACCAGCCGAGTCCAAAATTCAGCGATTCCCCATCTCAGCCCAGAAAGCAGGTAGAACAAGTTTTGTGGTGCCTTTCAGCTGCCTACCGGGGTAGTGTAAAAACTACCAACAGAACTCGTTTCTGGCACCTTCCCCAGTGGAGTTGTGCATGGGGTGTGTTTGGAACATTTTGTCACCAGCCAAGTCCAAAATTCAGCGATTCCCCATCTCAGCCCAGAAAGCAGGTAGAACAAGTTTTGTGGTGCCTTTCAGCTGCCTACCGGGGTAGTGTAAAAACTACCAACAGAACTCGTTTCTGGCACCTTCCCCGGTGGAGTTGTGCATGGGGTGTGTTTGGAACATTTTGTCACCAGCCGAGTCCAAAATTCAGCGATTCCCCATCTCAGCCCAGAAAGCAGGTAGAACAAGTTTTGTGGTGCCTTTCTCTTGCCTACCGGGGTAGTGTAAAAACTACCAACAGAACTCGTTTCTGGCACCTTCCCCGGTGGAGTTGTGCATGGGGTGTGTTTGGAACATTTTGTCACCAGCCGAGTCCAAAAGTCAGCGATTCTCCATCTCAGCCCAGAAAGCAGGTAGAACAAGTTTTGTGGTGCCTTTCAGCTGCCTACCGGGGTAGTGTAAAAACTACCAACAGAACTCGTTTCTGGCACCTTCCCCGGTGGAGGTGTGCATGGGGTGTGTTTGGAACATTTTGTCACCAGCCGAGTTGAAAATTCAGCGATTCCCCATCTCAGCCCAGAAAGCAGGTAGAACAAGTTTTGTGGTGCCTTTCAGCTGCCTACCGGGGTAGTGTAAAAACTACCAACAGAACTCGTTTCTGGCACCGTCCCCGGTGGAGTTGTGCATGGGGTGTGTTTGGAACATTTTGTCACCAGCCGAGTCCAAAATTCAGCGATTCCCCATCTCAGCCCAGAAAGCAGGTACAACAAGTTTTGTGGTGCCTTTCTCTTGCCTACCGGGGTAGTGTAAAAACTACCAACAGAACTCGTTTCTGGCACCTTCCCCGGTGGAGTTGTGCATGGGGTGTGTTTGGAACATTTTGTCACCAGCCGAGTCCAAAATTCAGCCGTTCCCCATCTCAGCCCAGAAAGCAGGTAGAACAACTTTTGTGGTGCCTTTCAGCTGCCTACCGGGGTAGTGTAAAAACTACCAACAGAACTCGTTTCTGGCACCTTCCCCGGTGGAGTTGTGCATGGGGTGTGTTTGGAACATTTTGTCACCAGCCGAGTCCAAAATTCAGCGATTCCCCATCTCAGCCCAGAAAGCAGGTAGAACAAGTTTTGTGGTGATTTCTCTTGCCTACCGGGGTAGTGTAAAAACTACCAACGGAACTCGATTCTGGCACCTTCCCCGGTGGAGTTGTGCATGGGGTGTGTTTGGAACATTTTGTCACCAGCCGAGTCCAAAATTCAGCCGTTCCCCATCTCAGCCCAGAAAGCAGGTAGAACAAGTTTTGTGGTGCCTTTCTCTTGCCTACCGGGGTAGTGTAAAAACTACCAACGAAACTCGTTTCTGGCACCTTCCCCGGTGGAGTTGTGCATGGGGTGTGTTTGGAACATTTTGTCACCAGCCGAGTCCAAAATTCAGCGATTCCCCATCTCAGCCCAGAAAGCAGGTAGAACAACTTTTGTGGTGCCTTTCAGCTGCCTACCGGGGTAGTGTAAAAACTACCAACAGAACTCGTTTCTGGCACCTTCCCCGGTGGAGTTGTGCATGGGGTGTGTTTGGAACATTTTGTCACCAGCCGAGTCCAAAATTCAGCGATTCCCCATCTCAGCCCAGAAAGCAGGTAGAACAAGTTTTGTGGTGATTTCTCTTGCCTACCGGGGTAGTGTAAAAACTACCAACGGAACTCGATTCTGGCACCTTCCCCGGTGGAGTTGTGCATGGGGTGTGTTTGGAACATTTTGTCACCAGCCGAGTCCAAAATTCAGCCGTTCCCCATCTCAGCCCAGAAAGCAGGTAGAACAAGTTTTGTGGTGCCTTTCTCTTGCCTACCGGGGTAGTGTAAAAACTACCAACGAAACTCGTTTCTGGCACCTTCCCCGGTGGAGTTGTGCATGGGGTGTGTTTGGAACATTTTGTCACCAGCCGAGTCCAAAATTCAGCGATTCCCCATCTCAGCCCAGAAAGCAGGTACAACAAGTTTTGTGGTGCCTTTCAGCTGCCTACCGGGGTAGTGTAAAAACTACCAACGGAACTCGTTTCTGGCACCTTCCCCGGTGGAGTTGTGCATGGGGTGTGTTTGGAACATTTTGTCACCAGCCGAGTCCAAAATTCAGCCGTTCCCCATATCAGCCCAGAAAAAGGTAGAACAAGTTTTGTGGTGCCTTTCTCTTGCCTACCGGGGTAGTGTAAAAACTACCATGAGAACTCGTTTCTGGCACCTTCCCCGGTGGAGTTGTGCATGGGGTGTGTTTGGAACATTTTGTTACCAGCCGAGTCCAAAATTCAGCCGTTCCCCATCTCAGCCCAGAAAGCAGGTAGAAGAAGTTTTGTGGTGCCTTTCAGCTGCCTACCGGGGTACTGTAAAAACTACCAAGAGAACTCGTTTCTGGCACCTTCCCCGGTGGAGTTGTGCATGGGGTGTGTTTGGAACATTTTGTCACCAGCCGAGTCCAAAAGTCAGCCGTTCCCCATCTCAGCCCAGAAAGCAGGTAGAACAAGTTTTGTGGTGCCTTTCAGCTGCCTACCGGGGTAGTGTAAAAACTACCAACAGAACTCGTTTCTGGCACCTTCCCCGGTGGAGTTGTGCATGGGGTGTGTTTGGAACATTTTGTTACCAGCCGAGTCCAAAATTCAGCCGTTCCCCATCTCAGCCCAGAAAGCAGGTAGAACAAGTTTTGTGGTGCCTTTCTCTTGCCTACCGGGGTAGTGTAAAAACTACCAACGGAACTCGTTTCTGGCACCTTCCCCGGTGGAGTTGTGCATGGGGTGTGTTTGGAACATTTTGTCACCAGCCGAGTCCAAAATTCAGCGATTCCCCATCTCAGCCCAGAAAGCAGGTAGAACAAGTTTTGTGGTGCCTTTCTCTTGCCTACCGGGGTAGTGTAAAAACTACCAACGGAACTCGTTTCTGGCACCTTCCCCGGTGGAGTTGTGCATGGGGTGTGTTTGGAACATTTTGTCACCAGCCGAGTCCAAAAGTCAGCGATTCTCCATCTCAGCCCAGAAAGCAGGTAGAACAAGTTTTGTGGTGCCTTTCAGCTGCCTACCGGGGTAGTGTAAAAACTACCAACAGAACTCGTTTCTGGCACCTTCCCCGGTGGAGTTGTGCATGGGGTGTGTTTGGAACATTTTGTCACCAGCCGAGTCCAAAATTCAGCGATTCCCCATCTCAGCCCAGAAAGCAGGTAGAACAAGTTTTGTGGTGCCTTTCAGCTGCCTACCGGGGTAGTGTAAAAACTACCAACAGAACTCGTTTCTGGCACCTTCCCCGGTGGAGTTGTGCATGGGGTGTGTTTGGAACATTTTGTCACCAGCCAAGTCCAAAATTCAGCGATTCCCCATCTCAGCCCAGAAAGCAGGTACAACAAGTTTTGTGGTGCCTTTCTCTTGCCTACCGGGGTAGTGTAAAAACTACCAACAGAACTCGTTTCTGGCACCTTCCCCGGTGGAGTTGTGCATGGGGTGTGTTTGGAACATTTTGTCACCAGCCGAGTCCAAAATTCAGCGATTCCCCATCTCAGCCCAGAAAGCAGGTAGAACAAGTTTTGTGGTGCCTTTCAGCTGCCTACCGGGGTAGTGTAAAAACTACCAACAGAACTCGTTTCTGGCACCTTCCCCGGTGGAGTTGTGCATGGGGTGTGTTTGGAACATTTTGTCACCAGCCGAGTCCAAAATTCAGCGATTCCCCATCTCAGCCCAGAAAGCAGGTAGAACAAGTTTTGTGGTGCCTTTCAGCTGCCTACCGGGGTAGTGTAAAAACTACCAACAGAACTCGTTTCTGGCACCTTCCCCGGTGGAGTTGTGCATGGGGTGTGTTTGGAACATTTTGTCACCAGCCGAGTCCAAAATTCAGCGATTCCCCATCTCAGCCCAGAAAGCAGGTAGAACAAGTTTTGTGGTGCCTTTCTCTTGCCTACCGGGGTAGTGTAAAAACTACCAACAGAACTCGTTTCTGGCACCTTCCCCGGTGGAGTTGTGCATGGGGTGTGTTTGGAACATTTTGTCACCAGCCGAGTCCAAAATTCAGCGATTCCCCATCTCAGCCCAGAAAGCAGGTAGAACAAGTTTTGTGGTGCCTTTCTCTTGCCTACCGGGGTAGTGTAAAAACTACAAACAGAACTCGTTTCTGGCACCTTCCCCGGTGGAGTTGTGCATGGGGTGTGTTTGGAACATTTTGTCACCAGCCGAGTCCAAAATTCAGGGATTCCCCATCTCAGCCCAGAAAGCAGGTAGAACAAGTTTTGTGGTGCCTTTCAGCTGCCTACCGGGGTAGTGTAAAAACTACCAACAGAACTCGTTTCTGGCACCTTCCCCGGTGGAGGTGTGCATGGGGTGTGTTTGGAACATTTTGTCACCAGCCGAGTCCAAAATTCAGCGATTCCCCATCTCAGCCCAGAAAGCAGGTAGAACAAGTTTTGTGGTGCCTTTCAGCTGCCTACCGGGGTAGTGTAAAAACTACCAACAGAACTCGTTTCTGGCACCTTCCCCGGTGGAGTTGTGCATGGGGTGTGTTTGGAACATTTTGTCACCAGCCAAGTCCAAAATTCAGCGATTCCCCATCTCAGCCCAGAAAGCAGGTACAACAAGTTTTGTGGTGCCTTTCTCTTGCCTACCGGGGTAGTGTAAAAACTACCAACGGAACTCGTTTCTGGCACCTTCCCCGGTGGAGTTGTGCATGGGGTGTGTTTGGAACATTTTGTCACCAGCCGAGTCCAAAAGTCAGCGATTCCCCATCTCAGCCCAGAAAGCAGGTAGAACAAGTTTTGTGGTGCCTTTCAGCTGCCTACCGGGGTAGTGTAAAAACTACCAACAGAACTCGTTTCTGGCACCTTCCCCGGTGGAGTTGTGCATGGGGTGTGTTTGGAACATTTTGTCACCAGCCGAGTCCAAAATTCAGCGATTCCCCATCTCAGCCCAGAAAGCAGGTAGAACAAGTTTTGTGGTGCCTTTCAGCTGCCTACCGGGGTAGTGTAAAAACTACCAACAGAACTCGTTTCTGGCACCTTCCCCGGTGGAGTTGTGCATGGGGTGTGTTTGGAACATTTTGTCACCAGCCGAGTCCAAAATTCAGCCGTTCCCCATCTCAGCCCAGAAAGCAGGTAGAACAAGTTTTGTGGTGCCTTTCTCTTGCCTACCGGGGTAGTGTAAAAACTACCAACAGAACTCGTTTCTGGCACCTTCCCCGGTGGAGTTGTGCATGGGGTGTGTTTGGAACATTTTGTCAGCAGCCGAGTCCAAAATTCAGCGATTCCCCATCTCAGCCCAGAAAGCAGGTAGAACAAGTTTTGTGGTGCCTTTCTCTTGCCTACCGGGGTAGTGTAAAAACTACCAACAGAACTCGTTTCTGGCACCTTCCCCGGTGGAGTTGTGCATGGGGTGTGTTTGGAACATTTTGTCACCAGCCGAGTCCAAAATTCAGCGATTCTCCATCTCAGCCCAGAAAGCAGGTAGAACAAGTTTTGTGGTGCCTTTCAGCTGCCTACCGGGGTAGTGTAAAAACTACCAACAGAACTCGTTTCTGGCACCTTCCCCGGTGGAGGTGTGCATGGGGTGTGTTTGGAACATTTTGTCACCAGCCGAGTCCAAAATTCAGCGATTCCCCATCTCAGCCCAGAAAGCAGGTAGAACAAGTTTTGTGGTGCCTTTCAGCTGCCTACCGGGGTAGTGTAAAAACTACCAACAGAACTCGTTTCTGGCACCTTCCCCGGTGGAGGTGTGCATGGGGTGTGTTTGGAACATTTTGTCACCAGCCGAGTCCAAAATTCAGCGATTCTCCATCTCAGCCCAGAAAGCAGGTAGAACAAGTTTTGTGGTGCCTTTCTCTTGCCTACCGGGGTAGTGTAAAAACTACCAACAGAACTCGTTTCTGGCACCTTCCCCGGTGGAGTTGTGCATGGGGTGTGTTTGGAACATTTTGTCACCAGCCGAGTCCAGAATTCAGCGATTCCCCATCTCAGCCCAGAAAGCAGGTACAACAAGTTTTGTGGTGCCTTTCTCTTGCCTACCGGGGTAGTGTAAAAACTACCAACGGAACTCGATTCTGGCACCTTCCCCGGTGGAGTTGTGCATGGGGTGTGTTTGGAACATTTTGTCACCAGCCGAGTCCAAAATTCAGCCGTTCCCCATCTCAGCCCAGAAAGCAGGTAGAACAAGTTTTGTGGTGCCTTTCAGCTGCCTACCGGGGTACTGTAAAAACTACCAACAGAACTCGTTTCTGGCACCTTCCCCGGTGGAGTTGTGCATGGGGTGTGTTTGGAACATTTTGTCAGCAGCCGGGTCCAAAATTCAGCGATTCCCCATCTCAGCCCAGAAAGCAGGTAGAACAAGTTTTGTGGTGCCTTTCTCTTGCCTACCGGGGTAGTGTAAAAACTACCAACGGAACTCGTTTCTGGCACCTTCCCCGGTGGAGTTGTGCATGGGGTGTGTTTGGAACATTTTGTCACCAGCCGAGTCCAAAATTCAGCGATTCCCCATCTCAGCCCAGAAAGCAGGTAGAACAAGTTTTGTGGTGCCTTTCTCTTGCCTACCGGGGTAGTGTAAAAACTACCAACAGAACTCGTTTCTGGCACCTTCCCCGGTGGAGTTGTGCATGGGGTGTGTTTGGAACATTTTGTCACAAGCCGAGTCCAAAATTCAGCCGTTCCCCATCTCAGCCCAGAAAGCAGGTAGAACAAGTTTTGTGGTGCCTTTCAGCTGCCTACCGGGGTAGTGTAAAAACTACCAACAGAACTTGTTTCTGGCACCTTCCCCGGTGGAGTTGTGCATGGGGTGTGTTTGGAACATTTTGTCACCAGCCGAGTCCAAAATTCAGCGATTCCCCATCTCAGCCCAGAAAGCAGGTAGAACAAGTTTTGTGGTGCCTTTCAGCTGCCTACCGGGGTGGTGTAAAAACTACCAACAGAACTCGTTTCTGGCACCTTCCCCGGTGGAGTTGTGCATGGGGTGTGTTTGGAACATTTTGTCAGCAGCCAAGTCCAAAATTCAGCGATTCCCCATCTCAGCCCAGAAAGCAGGTACAACAAGTTTTGTGGTGCCTTTCTCTTGCCTACCGGGGTAGTGTAAAAACTACCAACAGAACTCGTTTCTGGCACCTTCCCCGGTGGAGTTGTGCATGGGGTGTGTTTGGAACATTTTGTCACCAGCCGAGTCGAAAATTCAGCGATTCCCCATCTCAGCCCAGAAAGCAGGTAGAACAAGTTTTGTGGTGCCTTTCTCTTGCCTACCGGGGTAGTGTAAAAACTACCAACAGAACTCGTTTCTGGCACCTTCCCCGGTGGAGTTGTGCATGGGGTGTGTTTGGAACATTTTGTCACCAGCCGAGTCGAAAATTCAGCGATTCCCCATCTCAGCCCAGAAAGCAGGTAGAACAAGTTTTGTGGTGCCTTTCTCTTGCCTACCGGGGTAGTGTAAAAACTACCAACAGAACTCGTTTCTGGCACCTTCCCCGGTGGAGGTGTGCATGGGGTGTGTTTGGAACATTTTGTCACCAGCCGAGTCCAAAATTCAGCGATTCCCCATCTGTTGCAGAATGGATGAGAGAAAACGGCCACGGATCCATGGAAGGACTGTGTGACACAGCACTTGACATGAGTTTGGAGTGAACCAGACTAGGCCGCAGAGAAAAATTTACTGAGCTTGCAAGAATGGACAATGGACAAGGAAGATAAGGAAAAGGTCGATGCTGAGCTTGCAGAAGATGTTGCAACTAACTCTGAGGAAGTCACGTAGAACACGGAGCCAAGCTATGAGACAAGCTAACCACAGAAACCGCAAGTAGGAGGCCGTATGAAGACGTAACCGTTAGGGCTTAGCCTATCAACATATGACTAGTAGGCATAATTAACTGGAAATGTATAAATATCATAATTGCGCCGTAATAAATCGGAGCTTGCTTTATCACTCATACTGAGTCGGCTGCTTGCTTCCCCTCGCTCGTCGCAAGTGGCGCCCGAACAGGGACCCCCAATCCCTGTTCTTCACCGGACAGCGAGGACGGAGAAGCACTGGTAGCAGCGACCAGGGAGCAAAGATCGACTGATGCTGGCATCGTATCTCGATCCGTGCTTGAACCACGTTAATCAAGGGAAAGGTTCGCCGTCCGTCAGAGGCTACCCAGGGGAAAAAGGCTGCATCTTAATCAAGGAGAAGAATTCTCTTAATCAGGGAAGAATTCTTTAAAAAGTGCGCTATGGAAAAAGAGGTAGCACTCGCTCTTTTACAACGCTTTTTAGAAAAGCGGGGGGTAAGCCCATTAAAAGATTTAGCTGGGCTAATTACGTTAGGCAAAGCAAAAGGTTACTTTAAAGATCCTGAAAGTATGTTTGAAATAGAAGAATGGCGTAATTATGGGGACTGTTTATGGGATTTAGTGATTGATGATGATAAAGTTGCTAAAAAGTTAATGAAATCTTGGAGAGAGGTCATTAACTGTTTAAAACGTTACAAAGTTGAAAAACAGATGGCCGCAGCTGCCACTAATCGGCTCGAAAAAACTGATTCAACAGCGGGGCGTTTTACAGCAGGAGGAGATTACTTCAGTCCTCCTGCTTCAGGAATTCCTGTCCCTGTTGTTCGTCAGCCCTCGAATCAACCACCTCCTCCTCCTCACACAGAGAAAGAGGTTTGTCCTTCGGCACCGTTGCAAGATCAGGTGCTGGATGGCGCACAAAATGTTAAGTTAGAGGAGGAGTTCATTGAGCTCGAGGGAAAGGCAACAAGGGGGCAGTTGAAAGATAAAACATTTAGTAAACCGGTTAACTCACCCCCGCATTCACAGTTAGTTCGGGTCGATTGGGACAAAATACTCCGAGAGGCAATGGAGCAGAAAGATTTTGATGCTGTAACTCAAATTAATTGTCAAGCTTATCCTGTGATTTATACTATTGATAATGCAGGAGTAATGACAGGAGAACATCATACTTTGGATTGGAAAATTTTAAATCAACTGCGAAGTACAGTTAATGACTCAGGTTTACATGGTGAACCTACCCGACAGATGTTAAACTATATTTGGGGAAGTGGAATATTGTGTCCGGAAGATATAAAAAACATTATGAGACTTATTTTGAAACAATCACAGCAATTGTTGTGGCAAGCTCATTGGCAAAGGCTTTGTGAACTATCTGTACATGCGTCGCGTGACCGATTAGCAGGAGTAACCGTAGAACAATTGATGGGGTCTGGACCTTTTGCCTCAATAGAAATGCAGATGCAAACTGGTCCTGATGTACTGTTAGAATCTATGAAACTGGCGCGTGAAGCATTACAAAAAGTAAGAACAACCCCTACTACACCTTCATATATGTCAGTTAAACAAGGCAGGGATGAGTCTTTTGCCTCTTTTGTAGACAGAGTCACTGATGCGATCAATCGAGCAGATATAGCGGATTTTATGAAGGGACCATTATTGAGGCAGTGTGTATTAGAAAATTGTAACACTTATACAAAAGGCATTTTAGTTACCCTTCCTCTAGATGCTTCTGTTGAAACTATGTTAGAAAGAATGAGCCGAGTGCCTGTAGGACCTCAAGCTTTGTTAGTCGAAGCACTTAAAGAGGTAGGAGACAATTTAGTTAAAACTCAGCAGCAAGCTTTTGCAGCCCTCGCTCCTTTAAAAACATCAGATGAACGACCAAGTAAGAAACCACCTCGAAAAGACTTTATTTGCTTTCGTTGTGGGCGTCCTGGACATACACGTCGTCAATGTCGAGAGCGCCACCTATGGTGCAAAAATTGTCAAATGGACACAGCATCATGACAGATTATGTCGGGCACCACGACCAGATGAAGAAAAACGACTTGTAGAAAAGCTGACATATATTATTCTCCCCATCTTATGGCAACTGCCTCGGGAGATACAATATCAATTACCCTCTGATAGATTGTCTTTATTACATTTTACCCGTATTTTGCATACTTTGCAAGACCTCTTTGGGCAAGGACCAATACAATTAGAAAAATTTTGTCCTATATGTAAAATTGTTTGTAATTCAAAAATTACATTTTATTGTGGATATTGTAAAAGAGTTGGAGTGTTTAGACGAAAAACTTTATGTTCCTGGGTATGTCCACCCTGTCAAAATAACATTTTACGTTTTGGCTTTGGTGGACATTCCCTTTTGACTGAAACACCTGCTCCCAGTTTTACAGTTATCAACAAAGCATTACAATCTTATGAGGCTTTTGAACAATTATTTTTGGCAGAATTACGTAACGAATTTATCTTTTGGGTTCGCATTATTAAGAAAAGTTTTGAGTCTCATATCATACAACATCATTGCAAACGTGGATGATGGCATTGTTTTTGGGAATTAGCCTATTGAATATTGTCGTTGTTTTCGCTTTACATAGTATAGAGCCTAGACAAAATATGTGGGTTACATGGGCAAATCAATCAGGAGTTACAGATTTTTGTCTTTCCCTGCAGAAAGCAAGTGATCCTTTCCGAACGTGTCTAATTGGTTACCCTTATATACATTGGCCTGATTTTGAGCCTTTGGGAGTAAATTATACAGCCATAAATCAATCATATTTGGCCTGGTTAGACTGGAAATATAATGACATGAATTTTGGCTTTGGTGATAACTGTACCTGGTGGAACAGTACACTTATTAGAAATACGTATTTTTTACAACAATTGATTTACCATCTAAATGAATCAATCCATTTACCTCAGCAAGAATTAGACCTATGGGGCTCTTTTCCAGCCGCTGGGCCTTTAGTAAATGTTAGTCAAAAACTTAATTGTACCAGAGTTCGCCCCCTATTTCGACCTATCAATGGCTCAGGTGCTGTCATGTTTGGAGATGAATGGAAACGCATCATGCACCGTGACAATGTAATACAATTTTACTTAGGATATCAGAATGTATCAGGGAATTCTAGCCATTGGAACACCTCAAAATATGCCGGTGAATTTGATGCGGAAAGTATTACAGCGAAATTATTACCAGAAGGATATTTCTTAATATGTGGAGACAGGGCATGGCCTGCCATACCATTTCGTCCCGTGGGAGGACCCTGTTATATTGGCAAGTTAACCATGTTTGCACCCGCCATGCGTGACTTGGTAAGACAAGCAAATGAGAGTAGAGCAAAACGCAGTCTTCATGACTTAAAGCCAGATTGTAATGATAATGTAAATCTTGGCACAGTGGCTGGAACTGTAGCTCTTTCATTTTTTCTTCCCGGTGGCGCAGCAGCTGCGAATTGGGCCAAAATAAAGACTCTAGCTTGTTGGGCAGTGAAACAATTTAATTCTACGACGGACATTTTATCAGGTCTTGCCACTGATGTTGATAGCTTACGCCACGCAATCTTGCAAAATAGAGCTGCTATAGATTTTTTGCTTTTGGCAAATGGGCATGGGTGTCAGGATTTTGAAGGCATGTGTTGCCTAAATCTTTCTGATCATTCACAAAGTATTCATCGACAGCTGGAGGAGTTAAGAAATCGTATGCATCAAGTTAAAGAAGGTTCATCAGGCATAGATGTGTGGTTTGCTTCTCTGGGCATAAATGGATGGTTAAGAGACTTGTTAAAACAGGGTTTATCTGTATTGTTGCTTATTGTTTTACTGTTGCTTTTGTTACCTTGTATTCTTTCTTGTATCCGAAAATTGTTTGAACGTGTTACCCAATCCTTCCTTGTCTAAAAAGAAAAAGGGGGAATTGTTGCAGAATGGATGAGAGAAAACGGCCACGGATCCATGGAAGGACTGTGTGACACAGCACTTGACATGAGTTTGGAGTGAACCAGACTAGGCCGCAGAGAAAAATTTACTGAGCTTGCAAGAATGGACAATGGACAAGGAAGATAAGGAAAAGGTCGATGCTGAGCTTGCAGAAGATGTTGCAACTAACTCTGAGGAAGTCACGTAGAACACGGAGCCAAGCTATGAGACAAGCTAACCACAGAAACCGCAAGTAGGAGGCCGTATGAAGACGTAACCGTTAGGGCTTAGCCTATCAACATATGACTAGTAGGCATAATTAACTGGAAATGTATAAATATCATAATTGCGCCGTAATAAATCGGAGCTTGCTTTATCACTCATACTGAGTCGGCTGCTTGCTTCCCCTCGCTCGTCGCACCCATCTCAGCCCAGAAAGCAGGTAGAACAAGTTTTGTGGTGCCTTTCAGCTGCCTACCGGGGTAGTGTAAAAACTACCAACAGAACTCGTTTCTGGCACCTTCCCCGGTGGAGTTGTGCATGGGGTGTGTTTGGAACATTTTGTTACCAGCCGAGTCCAAAATTCAGCCGTTCCCCATCTCAGCCCAGAAAGCAGGTAGAACAAGTTTTGTGGTGCCTTTCTCTTGCCTACCGGGGTAGTGTAAAAACTACCAACGGAACTCATTTCTGGCACCTTCCCCGGTGGAGTTGTGCATGGGGTGTGTTTGGAACATTTTGTCACCAGCCGAGTCCAAAATTCAGCGATTCCCCATCTCAGCCCAGAAAGCAGGTAGAACAAGTTTTGTGGTGCCTTTCAGCTGCCTACCGGGGTAGTGTAAAAACTACCAACGGAACTCGTTTCTGGCACCTTCCCCGGTGGAGTTGTGCATGGGGTGTGTTTGGAACATTTTGTCACCAGCCGAGTCCAAAATTCAGGGATTCCCCATCTCAGCCCAGAAAGCAGGTAGAACAAGTTTTGTGGTGCCTTTCAGCTGCCTACCGGGGTAGTGTAAAAACTACCAACAGAACTCGTTTCTGGCACCTTCCCCGGTGGAGTTGTGCATGGGGTGTGTTTGGAACATTTTGTCACCAGCCGAGTCCAAAATTCAGCGATTCCCCATCTCAGCCCAGAAAGCAGGTAGAACAAGTTTTGTGGTGCCTTTCAGCTGCCTACCGGGGTAGTGTAAAAACTACCAACAGAACTCGTTTCTGGCACCTTCCCCGGTGGAGTTGTGCATGGGGTGTGTTTGGAACATTTTGTCACCAGCCAAGTCCAAAAGTCAGCGATTCCCCATCTCAGTCCAGAAAGCAGGTAGAACAAGTTTTGTGGTGCCTTTCTCTTGCCTACCGGGGTAGTGTAAAAACTACCAACAGAACTCGTTTCTGGCACCTTCCCCGGTGGAGTTGTGCATGGGGTGTGTTTGGAACATTTTGTCACCAGCCGAGTCCAAAATTCAGCGATTCCCCATCTCAGCCCAGAAAGCAGGTACAACAAGTTTTGTGGTGCCTTTCTCTTGCCTACCGGGGTAGTGTAAAAACTACCAACGGAACTCGATTCTGGCACCTTCCCCGGTGGAGTTGTGCATGGGGTGTGTTTGGAACATTTTGTCACCAGCCGAGTCCAAAATTCAGCCGTTCCCCATCTCAGCCCAGAAAGCAGGTAGAACAAGTTTTGTGGTGCCTTTCAGCTGCCTACCGGGGTAGTGTAAAAACTACCAACGGAACTCGTTTCTGGCACCTTCCCCGGTGGAGTTGTGCATGGGGTGTGTTTGGAACATTTTGTCACCAGCCGAGTCCAAAATTCAGCGATTCCCCATCTCAGCCCAGAAAGCAGGTAGAACAAGTTTTGTGGTGCCTTTCAGCTGCCTACCGGGGTAGTGTAAAAACTACCAACAGAACTCGTTTCTGGCACCTTCCCCGGTGGAGTTGTGCATGGGGTGTGTTTGGAACATTTTGTCACCAGCCGAGTCCAAAATTCAGCGATTCTCCATCTCAGCCCAGAAAGCAGGTACAACAAGTTTTGTGGTGCCTTTCTCTTGCCTACCGGGGTAGTGTAAAAACTACCAACAGAACTCGTTTCTGGCACCTTCCCCGGTGGAGTTGTGCATGGGGTGTGTTTGGAACATTTTGTCACCAGCCGAGTCCAAAATTCAGCGATTCCCCATCTCAGCCCAGAAAGCAGGTAGAACAAGTTTTGTGGTGCCTTTCTCTTGCCTACCGGGGTACTGTAAAAACTACCAAGAGAACTCGTTTCTGGCACCTTCCCCGGTGGAGTTGTGCATGGGGTGTGTTTGGAACATTTTGTCACCAGCCGAGTCCAAAATTCAGCGATTCCCCATCTCAGCCCAGAAAGCAGGTAGAACAAGTTTTGTGGTGCCTTTCAGCTGCCTACCGGGGTACTGTAAAAACTACCAACAGAACTCGTTTCTGGCACCTTCCCCGGTGGAGTTGTGCATGGGGTGTGTTTGGAACATTTTGTCAGCAGCCGGGTCCAAAAGTCAGCGATTCCCCATCTCAGCCCAGAAAGCAGGTAGAACAAGTTTTGTGGTGCCTTTCAGCTGCCTACCGGGGTAGTGTAAAAACTACCAACAGAACTCGTTTCTGGCACCTTTGCCAGTGGAGGTGTGCATCGGGTGTGTTTGGAACATTTTGTCACCAGCCGAGTCCAAAATTCAGCCGTTCCCCATCTCAGCCCAGAAAGCAGGTAGAACAAGTTTTGTGGTGCCTTTCAGCTGCCTACCGGGGTACTGTAAAAACTACCAACAGAACTCGTTTCTGGCACCTTCCCCGGTGGAGTTGTGCATGGGGTGTGTTTGGAACATTTTGTCACCAGCCGAGTCCAAAATTCAGCGATTCTCCATCTCAGCCCAGAAAGCAGGTAGAACAAGTTTTGTGGTGCCTTTCTCTTGCCTACCGGGGTAGTGTAAAAACTACCAACAGAACTCGTTTCTGGCACCTTCCCCGGTGGAGTTGTGCATGGGGTGTGTTTGGAACATTTTGTCACCAGCCGAGTCCAAAATTCAGCCGTTCCCCATCTCAGCCCAGAAAGCAGGTAGAACAAGTTTTGTGGTGCCTTTCAGCTGCCTACCGGGGTAGTGTAAAAACTACCAACAGAACTCGTTTCTGGCACCTTCCCCGGTGGAGTTGTGCATGGGGTGTGTTTGGAACATTTTGTCACCAGCCGAGTCCAAAATTCAGGGATTCCCCATCTCAGCCCAGAAAGCAGGTAGAACAAGTTTTGTGGTGCCTTTCAGCTGCCTACCGGGGTAGTGTAAAAACTACCAACAGAACTCGTTTCTGGCACCTTCCCCGGTGGAGTTGTGCATGGGGTGTGTTTGGAACATTTTGTCACCAGCCGAGTCCAAAATTCAGCGATTCCCCATCTCAGCCCAGAAAGCAGGTAGAACAAGTTTTGTGGTGCCTTTCTCTTGCCTACCGGGGTAGTGTAAAAACTACCAACGGAACTCGATTCTGGCACCTTCCCCGGTGGAGTTGTGCATGGGGTGTGTTTGGAACATTTTGTCACCAGCCGAGTCCAAAATTCAGCCGTTCCCCATCTCAGCCCAGAAAGCAGGTAGAACAAGTTTTGTGGTGCCTTTCAGCTGCCTACCGGGGTAGTGTAAAAACTACCAACGGAACTCGTTTCTGGCACCTTCCCCGGTGGAGTTGTGCATGGGGTGTGTTTGGAACATTTTGTCACCAGCCGAGTCCAAAATTCAGCGATTCCCCATCTCAGCCCAGAAAGCAGGTAGAACAAGTTTTGTGGTGCCTTTCAGCTGCCTACCGGGGTAGTGTAAAAACTACCAACAGAACTCGTTTCTGGCACCTTCCCCGGTGGAGTTGTGCATGGGGTGTGTTTGGAACATTTTGTCACCAGCCGAGTCCAAAATTCAGCGATTCTCCATCTCAGCCCAGAAAGCAGGTAGAACAAGTTTTGTGGTGCCTTTCTCTTGCCTACCGGGGTAGTGTAAAAACTACCAACAGAACTCGTTTCTGGCACCTTCCCCGGTGGAGTTGTGCATGGGGTGTGTTTGGAACATTTTGTCACCAGCCGAGTCCAAAATTCAGCGATTCCCCATCTCAGCCCAGAAAGCAGGTAGAACAAGTTTTGTGGTGCCTTTCTCTTGCCTACCGGGGTACTGTAAAAACTACCAAGAGAACTCGTTTCTGGCACCTTCCCCGGTGGAGTTGTGCATGGGGTGTGTTTGGAACATTTTGTCACCAGCCGAGTCCAAAATTCAGCGATTCCCCATCTCAGCCCAGAAAGCAGGTAGAACAAGTTTTGTGGTGCCTTTCAGCTGCCTACCGGGGTAGTGTAAAAACTACCAACAGAACTCGTTTCTGGCACCTTCCCCGGTGGAGTTGTGCATGGGGTGTGTTTGGAACATTTTGTCAGCAGCCGGGTCCAAAAGTCAGCGATTCCCCATCTCAGCCCAGAAAGCAGGTAGAACAAGTTTTGTGGTGCCTTTCAGCTGCCTACCGGGGTAGTGTAAAAACTACCAACAGAACTCGTTTCTGGCACCTTCCCCGGTGGAGTTGTGCATGGGGTGTGTTTGGAACATTTTGTCACCAGCCGAGTCCAAAATTCAGCGATTCCCCATCTCAGCCCAGAAAGCAGGTAGAACAAGTTTTGTGGTGCCTTTCAGCTGCCTACCGGGGTAGTGTAAAAACTACCAACAGAACTCGTTTCTGGCACCTTCCCCGGTGGAGTTGTGCATGGGGTGTGTTTGGAACATTTTGTCACCAGCCAAGTCCAAAAGTCAGCGATTCCCCATCTCAGTCCAGAAAGCAGGTAGAACAAGTTTTGTGGTGCCTTTCTCTTGCCTACCGGGGTAGTGTAAAAACTACCAACAGAACTCGTTTCTGGCACCTTCCCCGGTGGAGTTGTGCATGGGGTGTGTTTGGAACATTTTGTCACCAGCCGAGTCCAAAATTCAGCGATTCCCCATCTCAGCCCAGAAAGCAGGTACAACAAGTTTTGTGGTGCCTTTCTCTTGCCTACCGGGGTAGTGTAAAAACTACCAACGGAACTCGATTCTGGCACCTTCCCCGGTGGAGTTGTGCATGGGGTGTGTTTGGAACATTTTGTCACCAGCCGAGTCCAAAATTCAGCCGTTCCCCATCTCAGCCCAGAAAGCAGGTAGAACAAGTTTTGTGGTGCCTTTCAGCTGCCTACCGGGGTAGTGTAAAAACTACCAACGGAACTCGTTTCTGGCACCTTCCCCGGTGGAGTTGTGCATGGGGTGTGTTTGGAACATTTTGTCACCAGCCGAGTCCAAAATTCAGCGATTCCCCATCTCAGCCCAGAAAGCAGGTAGAACAAGTTTTGTGGTGCCTTTCAGCTGCCTACCGGGGTAGTGTAAAAACTACCAACAGAACTCGTTTCTGGCACCTTCCCCGGTGGAGTTGTGCATGGGGTGTGTTTGGAACATTTTGTCACCAGCCGAGTCCAAAATTCAGCGATTCTCCATCTCAGCCCAGAAAGCAGGTAGAACAAGTTTTGTGGTGCCTTTCTCTTGCCTACCGGGGTAGTGTAAAAACTACCAACAGAACTCGTTTCTGGCACCTTCCCCGGTGGAGTTGTGCATGGGGTGTGTTTGGAACATTTTGTCACCAGCCGAGTCCAAAATTCAGCGATTCCCCATCTCAGCCCAGAAAGCAGGTAGAACAAGTTTTGTGGTGCCTTTCTCTTGCCTACCGGGGTACTGTAAAAACTACCAAGAGAACTCGTTTCTGGCACCTTCCCCGGTGGAGTTGTGCATGGGGTGTGTTTGGAACATTTTGTCACCAGCCGAGTCCAAAATTCAGCGATTCCCCATCTCAGCCCAGAAAGCAGGTAGAACAAGTTTTGTGGTGCCTTTCAGCTGCCTACCGGGGTACTGTAAAAACTACCAACAGAACTCGTTTCTGGCACCTTCCCCGGTGGAGTTGTGCATGGGGTGTGTTTGGAACATTTTGTCAGCAGCCGGGTCCAAAAGTCAGCGATTCCCCATCTCAGCCCAGAAAGCAGGTAGAACAAGTTTTGTGGTGCCTTTCAGCTGCCTACCGGGGTAGTGTAAAAACTACCAACAGAACTCGTTTCTGGCACCTTTGCCAGTGGAGGTGTGCATCGGGTGTGTTTGGAACATTTTGTCACCAGCCGAGTCCAAAATTCAGCCGTTCCCCATCTCAGCCCAGAAAGCAGGTAGAACAAGTTTTGTGGTGCCTTTCAGCTGCCTACCGGGGTACTGTAAAAACTACCAACAGAACTCGTTTCTGGCACCTTCCCCGGTGGAGTTGTGCATGGGGTGTGTTTGGAACATTTTGTCACCAGCCGAGTCCAAAATTCAGCGATTCTCCATCTCAGCCCAGAAAGCAGGTAGAACAAGTTTTGTGGTGCCTTTCTCTTGCCTACCGGGGTAGTGTAAAAACTACCAACAGAACTCGTTTCTGGCACCTTCCCCGGTGGAGTTGTGCATGGGGTGTGTTTGGAACATTTTGTCACCAGCCGAGTCCAAAATTCAGCCGTTCCCCATCTCAGCCCAGAAAGCAGGTAGAACAAGTTTTGTGGTGCCTTTCAGCTGCCTACCGGGGTAGTGTAAAAACTACCAACAGAACTCGTTTCTGGCACCTTCCCCGGTGGAGTTGTGCATGGGGTGTGTTTGGAACATTTTGTCACCAGCCGAGTCCAAAATTCAGGGATTCCCCATCTCAGCCCAGAAAGCAGGTAGAACAAGTTTTGTGGTGCCTTTCAGCTGCCTACCGGGGTAGTGTAAAAACTACCAACAGAACTCGTTTCTGGCACCTTCCCCGGTGGAGTTGTGCATGGGGTGTGTTTGGAACATTTTGTCACCAGCCGAGTCCAAAATTCAGCGATTCCCCATCTCAGCCCAGAAAGCAGGTAGAACAAGTTTTGTGGTGCCTTTCTCTTGCCTACCGGGGTAGTGTAAAAACTACCAACGGAACTCGATTCTGGCACCTTCCCCGGTGGAGTTGTGCATGGGGTGTGTTTGGAACATTTTGTCACCAGCCGAGTCCAAAATTCAGCCGTTCCCCATCTCAGCCCAGAAAGCAGGTAGAACAAGTTTTGTGGTGCCTTTCAGCTGCCTACCGGGGTAGTGTAAAAACTACCAACGGAACTCGTTTCTGGCACCTTCCCCGGTGGAGTTGTGCATGGGGTGTGTTTGGAACATTTTGTCACCAGCCGAGTCCAAAATTCAGCGATTCCCCATCTCAGCCCAGAAAGCAGGTAGAACAAGTTTTGTGGTGCCTTTCAGCTGCCTACCGGGGTAGTGTAAAAACTACCAACAGAACTCGTTTCTGGCACCTTCCCCGGTGGAGTTGTGCATGGGGTGTGTTTGGAACATTTTGTCACCAGCCGAGTCCAAAATTCAGCGATTCTCCATCTCAGCCCAGAAAGCAGGTAGAACAAGTTTTGTGGTGCCTTTCTCTTGCCTACCGGGGTAGTGTAAAAACTACCAACAGAACTCGTTTCTGGCACCTTCCCCGGTGGAGTTGTGCATGGGGTGTGTTTGGAACATTTTGTCACCAGCCGAGTCCAAAATTCAGCGATTCCCCATCTCAGCCCAGAAAGCAGGTAGAACAAGTTTTGTGGTGCCTTTCTCTTGCCTACCGGGGTACTGTAAAAACTACCAAGAGAACTCGTTTCTGGCACCTTCCCCGGTGGAGTTGTGCATGGGGTGTGTTTGGAACATTTTGTCACCAGCCGAGTCCAAAATTCAGCGATTCCCCATCTCAGCCCAGAAAGCAGGTAGAACAAGTTTTGTGGTGCCTTTCAGCTGCCTACCGGGGTAGTGTAAAAACTACCAACAGAACTCGTTTCTGGCACCTTCCCCGGTGGAGTTGTGCATGGGGTGTGTTTGGAACATTTTGTCAGCAGCCGGGTCCAAAAGTCAGCGATTCCCCATCTCAGCCCAGAAAGCAGGTAGAACAAGTTTTGTGGTGCCTTTCAGCTGCCTACCGGGGTAGTGTAAAAACTACCAACAGAACTCGTTTCTGGCACCTTTGCCAGTGGAGGTGTGCATCGGGTGTGTTTGGAACATTTTGTCACCAGCCGAGTCCAAAATTCAGCCGTTCCCCATCTCAGCCCAGAAAGCAGGTAGAACAAGTTTTGTGGTGCCTTTCAGCTGCCTACCGGGGTAGTGTAAAAACTACCAACAGAACTCGTTTCTGGCACCTTCCCCGGTGGAGTTGTGCATGGGGTGTGTTTGGAACATTTTGTCACCAGCCGAGTCCAAAATTCAGCGATTCTCCATCTCAGCCCAGAAAGCAGGTAGAACAAGTTTTGTGGTGCCTTTCTCTTGCCTACCGGGGTAGTGTAAAAACTACCAACAGAACTCGTTTCTGGCACCTTCCCCGGTGGAGTTGTGCATGGGGTGTGTTTGGAACATTTTGTCACCAGCCGAGTCCAAAATTCAGCCGTTCCCCATCTCAGCCCAGAAAGCAGGTAGAACAAGTTTTGTGGTGCCTTTCAGCTGCCTACCGGGGTAGTGTAAAAACTACCAACAGAACTCGTTTCTGGCACCTTCCCCGGTGGAGTTGTGCATGGGGTGTGTTTGGAACATTTTGTCAGCAGCCGGGTCCAAAAGTCAGCGATTCCCCATCTCAGCCCAGAAAGCAGGTAGAACAAGTTTTGTGGTGCCTTTCAGCTGCCTACCGGGGTAGTGTAAAAACTACCAACAGAACTCGTTTCTGGCACCTTTGCCAGTGGAGGTGTGCATCGGGTGTGTTTGGAACATTTTGTCACCAGCCGAGTCCAAAATTCAGCCGTTCCCCATCTCAGCCCAGAAAGCAGGTAGAACAAGTTTTGTGGTGCCTTTCAGCTGCCTACCGGGGTACTGTAAAAACTACCAACAGAACTCGTTTCTGGCACCTTCCCCGGTGGAGTTGTGCATGGGGTGTGTTTGGAACATTTTGTCACCAGCCGAGTCCAAAATTCAGCGATTCTCCATCTCAGCCCAGAAAGCAGGTAGAACAAGTTTTGTGGTGCCTTTCTCTTGCCTACCGGGGTAGTGTAAAAACTACCAACAGAACTCGTTTCTGGCACCTTCCCCGGTGGAGTTGTGCATGGGGTGTGTTTGGAACATTTTGTCACCAGCCGAGTCCAAAATTCAGCCGTTCCCCATCTCAGCCCAGAAAGCAGGTAGAACAAGTTTTGTGGTGCCTTTCAGCTGCCTACCGGGGTAGTGTAAAAACTACCAACAGAACTCGTTTCTGGCACCTTCCCCGGTGGAGTTGTGCATGGGGTGTGTTTGGAACATTTTGTCACCAGCCGAGTCCAAAATTCAGGGATTCCCCATCTCAGCCCAGAAAGCAGGTAGAACAAGTTTTGTGGTGCCTTTCAGCTGCCTACCGGGGTAGTGTAAAAACTACCAACAGAACTCGTTTCTGGCACCTTCCCCGGTGGAGTTGTGCATGGGGTGTGTTTGGAACATTTTGTCACCAGCCGAGTCCAAAATTCAGCGATTCCCCATCTCAGCCCAGAAAGCAGGTAGAACAAGTTTTGTGGTGCCTTTCTCTTGCCTACCGGGGTAGTGTAAAAACTACCAACGGAACTCGATTCTGGCACCTTCCCCGGTGGAGTTGTGCATGGGGTGTGTTTGGAACATTTTGTCACCAGCCGAGTCCAAAATTCAGCCGTTCCCCATCTCAGCCCAGAAAGCAGGTAGAACAAGTTTTGTGGTGCCTTTCAGCTGCCTACCGGGGTAGTGTAAAAACTACCAACGGAACTCGTTTCTGGCACCTTCCCCGGTGGAGTTGTGCATGGGGTGTGTTTGGAACATTTTGTCACCAGCCGAGTCCAAAATTCAGCGATTCCCCATCTCAGCCCAGAAAGCAGGTAGAACAAGTTTTGTGGTGCCTTTCAGCTGCCTACCGGGGTAGTGTAAAAACTACCAACAGAACTCGTTTCTGGCACCTTCCCCGGTGGAGTTGTGCATGGGGTGTGTTTGGAACATTTTGTCACCAGCCGAGTCCAAAATTCAGCGATTCTCCATCTCAGCCCAGAAAGCAGGTAGAACAAGTTTTGTGGTGCCTTTCTCTTGCCTACCGGGGTAGTGTAAAAACTACCAACAGAACTCGTTTCTGGCACCTTCCCCGGTGGAGTTGTGCATGGGGTGTGTTTGGAACATTTTGTCACCAGCCGAGTCCAAAATTCAGCGATTCCCCATCTCAGCCCAGAAAGCAGGTAGAACAAGTTTTGTGGTGCCTTTCTCTTGCCTACCGGGGTACTGTAAAAACTACCAAGAGAACTCGTTTCTGGCACCTTCCCCGGTGGAGTTGTGCATGGGGTGTGTTTGGAACATTTTGTCACCAGCCGAGTCCAAAATTCAGCGATTCCCCATCTCAGCCCAGAAAGCAGGTAGAACAAGTTTTGTGGTGCCTTTCAGCTGCCTACCGGGGTAGTGTAAAAACTACCAACAGAACTCGTTTCTGGCACCTTCCCCGGTGGAGTTGTGCATGGGGTGTGTTTGGAACATTTTGTCAGCAGCCGGGTCCAAAAGTCAGCGATTCCCCATCTCAGCCCAGAAAGCAGGTAGAACAAGTTTTGTGGTGCCTTTCAGCTGCCTACCGGGGTAGTGTAAAAACTACCAACAGAACTCGTTTCTGGCACCTTTGCCAGTGGAGGTGTGCATCGGGTGTGTTTGGAACATTTTGTCACCAGCCGAGTCCAAAATTCAGCCGTTCCCCATCTCAGCCCAGAAAGCAGGTAGAACAAGTTTTGTGGTGCCTTTCAGCTGCCTACCGGGGTAGTGTAAAAACTACCAACAGAACTCGTTTCTGGCACCTTCCCCGGTGGAGTTGTGCATGGGGTGTGTTTGGAACATTTTGTCACCAGCCGAGTCCAAAATTCAGCGATTCTCCATCTCAGCCCAGAAAGCAGGTAGAACAAGTTTTGTGGTGCCTTTCTCTTGCCTACCGGGGTAGTGTAAAAACTACCAACAGAACTCGTTTCTGGCACCTTCCCCGGTGGAGTTGTGCATGGGGTGTGTTTGGAACATTTTGTCACCAGCCGAGTCCAAAATTCAGCCGTTCCCCATCTCAGCCCAGAAAGCAGGTAGAACAAGTTTTGTGGTGCCTTTCAGCTGCCTACCGGGGTAGTGTAAAAACTACCAACAGAACTCGTTTCTGGCACCTTCCCCGGTGGAGTTGTGCATGGGGTGTGTTTGGAACATTTTGTCACCAGCCGAGTCCAAAATTCAGCGATTCTCCATCTCAGCCCAGAAAGCAGGTAGAACAAGTTTTGTGGTGCCTTTCTCTTGCCTACCGGGGTACTGTAAAAACTACCAAGAGAACTCGTTTCTGGCACCTTCCCCGGTGGAGTTGTGCATGGGGTGTGTTTGGAACATTTTGTCACCAGCCGAGTCCAAAATTCAGCGATTCTCCATCTCAGCCCAGAAAGCAGGTAGAACAAGTTTTGTGGTGCCTTTCAGCTGCCTACCGGGGTAGTGTAAAAACTACCAACAGAACTCGTTTCTGGCACCTTCCCCGGTGGAGTTGTGCATGGGGTGTGTTTGGAACATTTTGTCACCAGCCAAGTCCAAAATTCAGCGATTCCCCATCTCAGCCCAGAAAGCAGGTACAACAAGTTTTGTGGTGCCTTTCTCTTGCCTACCGGGGTACTGTAAAAACTACCAAGAGAACTCGTTTCTGGCACCTTCCCCGGTGGAGTTGTGCATGGGGTGTGTTTGGAACATTTTGTCACCAGCCGAGTCCAAAATTCAGCCGTTCCCCATCTCAGCCCAGAAAGCAGGTAGAACAAGTTTTGTGGTGCCTTTCAGCTGCCTACCGGGGTAGTGTAAAAACTACCAACAGAACTCGATTCTGGCACCTTCCCCGGTGGAGTTGTGCATGGGGTGTGTTTGGAACATTTTGTCACCAGCCGAGTCCAAAATTCAGGGATTCCCCATCTCAGCCCAGAAAGCAGGTAGAACAAGTTTTGTGGTGCCTTTCAGCTGCCTACCGGGGTAGTGTAAAAACTACCAACAGAACTCGTTTCTGGCACCTTCCCCGGTGGAGTTGTGCATGGGGTGTGTTTGGAACATTTTGTCACCAGCCGAGTCCAAAATTCAGCGATTCCCCATCTCAGCCCAGAAAGCAGGTAGAACAAGTTTTGTGGTGCCTTTCTCTTGCCTACCGGGGTAGTGTAAAAACTACCAACGGAACTCGATTCTGGCACCTTCCCCGGTGGAGTTGTGCATGGGGTGTGTTTGGAACATTTTGTCACCAGCCGAGTCCAAAATTCAGCCGTTCCCCATCTCAGCCCAGAAAGCAGGTAGAACAAGTTTTGTGGTGCCTTTCAGCTGCCTACCGGGGTAGTGTAAAAACTACCAACGGAACTCGTTTCTGGCACCTTCCCCGGTGGAGTTGTGCATGGGGTGTGTTTGGAACATTTTGTCACCAGCCGAGTCCAAAATTCAGCGATTCCCCATCTCAGCCCAGAAAGCAGGTAGAACAAGTTTTGTGGTGCCTTTCAGCTGCCTACCGGGGTAGTGTAAAAACTACCAACAGAACTCGTTTCTGGCACCTTCCCCGGTGGAGTTGTGCATGGGGTGTGTTTGGAACATTTTGTCACCAGCCGAGTCCAAAATTCAGCGATTCTCCATCTCAGCCCAGAAAGCAGGTAGAACAAGTTTTGTGGTGCCTTTCTCTTGCCTACCGGGGTAGTGTAAAAACTACCAACAGAACTCGTTTCTGGCACCTTCCCCGGTGGAGTTGTGCATGGGGTGTGTTTGGAACATTTTGTCACCAGCCGAGTCCAAAATTCAGCGATTCCCCATCTCAGCCCAGAAAGCAGGTAGAACAAGTTTTGTGGTGCCTTTCTCTTGCCTACCGGGGTACTGTAAAAACTACCAAGAGAACTCGTTTCTGGCACCTTCCCCGGTGGAGTTGTGCATGGGGTGTGTTTGGAACATTTTGTCACCAGCCGAGTCCAAAATTCAGCGATTCCCCATCTCAGCCCAGAAAGCAGGTAGAACAAGTTTTGTGGTGCCTTTCAGCTGCCTACCGGGGTAGTGTAAAAACTACCAACAGAACTCGTTTCTGGCACCTTCCCCGGTGGAGTTGTGCATGGGGTGTGTTTGGAACATTTTGTCAGCAGCCGGGTCCAAAAGTCAGCGATTCCCCATCTCAGCCCAGAAAGCAGGTAGAACAAGTTTTGTGGTGCCTTTCAGCTGCCTACCGGGGTAGTGTAAAAACTACCAACAGAACTCGTTTCTGGCACCTTTGCCAGTGGAGGTGTGCATCGGGTGTGTTTGGAACATTTTGTCACCAGCCGAGTCCAAAATTCAGCCGTTCCCCATCTCAGCCCAGAAAGCAGGTAGAACAAGTTTTGTGGTGCCTTTCAGCTGCCTACCGGGGTAGTGTAAAAACTACCAACAGAACTCGTTTCTGGCACCTTCCCCGGTGGAGTTGTGCATGGGGTGTGTTTGGAACATTTTGTCACCAGCCGAGTCCAAAATTCAGCGATTCTCCATCTCAGCCCAGAAAGCAGGTAGAACAAGTTTTGTGGTGCCTTTCTCTTGCCTACCGGGGTAGTGTAAAAACTACCAACAGAACTCGTTTCTGGCACCTTCCCCGGTGGAGTTGTGCATGGGGTGTGTTTGGAACATTTTGTCACCAGCCGAGTCCAAAATTCAGCCGTTCCCCATCTCAGCCCAGAAAGCAGGTAGAACAAGTTTTGTGGTGCCTTTCAGCTGCCTACCGGGGTAGTGTAAAAACTACCAACAGAACTCGTTTCTGGCACCTTCCCCGGTGGAGTTGTGCATGGGGTGTGTTTGGAACATTTTGTCACCAGCCGAGTCCAAAATTCAGCGATTCTCCATCTCAGCCCAGAAAGCAGGTAGAACAAGTTTTGTGGTGCCTTTCTCTTGCCTACCGGGGTACTGTAAAAACTACCAAGAGAACTCGTTTCTGGCACCTTCCCCGGTGGAGTTGTGCATGGGGTGTGTTTGGAACATTTTGTCACCAGCCGAGTCCAAAATTCAGCGATTCTCCATCTCAGCCCAGAAAGCAGGTAGAACAAGTTTTGTGGTGCCTTTCAGCTGCCTACCGGGGTAGTGTAAAAACTACCAACAGAACTCGTTTCTGGCACCTTCCCCGGTGGAGTTGTGCATGGGGTGTGTTTGGAACATTTTGTCACCAGCCAAGTCCAAAATTCAGCGATTCCCCATCTCAGCCCAGAAAGCAGGTACAACAAGTTTTGTGGTGCCTTTCTCTTGCCTACCGGGGTACTGTAAAAACTACCAAGAGAACTCGTTTCTGGCACCTTCCCCGGTGGAGTTGTGCATGGGGTGTGTTTGGAACATTTTGTCACCAGCCGAGTCCAAAATTCAGCCGTTCCCCATCTCAGCCCAGAAAGCAGGTAGAACAAGTTTTGTGGTGCCTTTCTCTTGCCTACCGGGGTAGTGTAAAAACTACCAACAGAACTCGTTTCTGGCACCTTCCCCGGTGGAGTTGTGCATGGGGTGTGTTTGGAACATTTTGTTACCAGCCGAGTCCAAAATTCAGCCGTTCCCCATCTCAGCCCAGAAAGCAGGTAGAACAAGTTTTGTGGTGCCTTTCTCTTGCCTACCGGGGTAGTGTAAAAACTACCAACGGAACTCGATTCTGGCACCTTCCCCGGTGGAGTTGTGCATGGGGTGTGTTTGGAACATTTTGTCACCAGCCGAGTCCAAAATTCAGCGATTCCCCATCTCAGCCCAGAAAGCAGGTAGAACAAGTTTTGTGGTGCCTTTCAGCTGCCTACCGGGGTAGTGTAAAAACTACCAACAGAACTCGTTTCTGGCACCTTCCCCGGTGGAGTTGTGCATGGGGTGTGTTTGGAACATTTTGTCACCAGCCGAGTCCAAAATTCAGCGATTCCCCATCTCAGCCCAGAAAGCAGGTAGAACAAGTTTTGTGGTGCCTTTCAGCTGCCTACCGGGGTACTGTAAAAACTACCAAGAAAACTCGTTTCTGGCACCTTCCCCGGTGGAGTTGTGCATGGGGTGTGTTTGGAACATTTTGTCACCAGCCGAGTCCAAAATTCAGCGATTCCCCATCTCAGCCCAGAAAGCAGGTAGAAGAAGTTTTGTGGTGCCTTTCAGCTGCCTACCGGGGTAGTGTAAAAACTACCAACAGAACTCGTTTCTGGCACCTTCCCCGGTGGAGTTGTGCATGGGGTGTGTTTGGAACATTTTGTCACCAGCCGAGTCCAAAATTCAGCGATTCCCCATCTCAGCCCAGAAAGCAGGTAGAACAAGTTTTGTGGTGCCTTTCAGCTGCCTACCGGGGTAGTGTAAAAACTACCAACAGAACTCGTTTCTGGCACCTTCCCCGGTGGAGTTGTGCATGGGGTGTGTTTGGAACATTTTGTTACCAGCCGAGTCCAAAATTCAGCCGTTCCCCATCTCAGCCCAGAAAGCAGGTAGAACAAGTTTTGTGGTGCCTTTCAGCTGCCTACCGGGGTAGTGTAAAAACTACCAACAGAACTCGTTTCTGGCACCTTCCCCGGTGGAGTTGTGCATGGGGTGTGTTTGGAACATTTTGTCACCAGCCGAGTCCAAAATTCAGCGATTCTCCATCTCAGCCCAGAAAGCAGGTAGAACAAGTTTTGTGGTGCCTTTCAGCTGCCTACCGGGGTAGTGTAAAAACTACCAACAGAACTCGTTTCTGGCACCTTCCCCGGTGGAGTTGTGCATGGGGTGTGTTTGGAACATTTTGTCACCAGCCGAGTCCAAAATTCAGCGATTCCCCATCTCAGCCCAGAAAGCAGGTAGAACAAGTTTTGTGGTGCCTTTCTCTTGCCTACCGGGGTAGTGTAAAAACTACCAACAGAACTCGTTTCTGGCACCTTCCCCGGTGGAGTTGTGCATGGGGTGTGTTTGGAACATTTTGTCACCAGCCGAGTCCAAAATTCAGCGATTCCCCATCTCAGCCCAGAAAGCAGGTAGAACAAGTTTTGTGGTGCCTTTCAGCTGCCTACCGGGGTACTGTAAAAACTACCAAGAGAACTCGTTTCTGGCACCTTCCCCGGTGGAGTTGTGCATGGGGTGTGTTTGGAACATTTTGTCACCAGCCGAGTCCAAAATTCAGCGATTCCCCATCTCAGCCCAGAAAGCAGGTAGAACAAGTTTTGTGGTGCCTTTCAGCTGCCTACCGGGGTACTGTAAAAACTACCAACAGAACTCGTTTCTGGCACCTTCCCCGGTGGAGTTGTGCATGGGGTGTGTTTGGAACATTTTGTCACCAGCCGAGTCCAAAATTCAGGGATTCCCCATCTCAGCCCAGAAAGCAGGTAGAACAAGTTTTGTGGTGCCTTTCAGCTGCCTACCGGGGTAGTGTAAAAACTACCAACAGAACTCGTTTCTGGCACCTTCCCCGGTGGAGTTGTGCATGGGGTGTGTTTGGAACATTTTGTCACCAGCCGAGTCCAAAATTCAGCCGTTCCCCATCTCAGCCCAGAAAGCAGGTAGAACAAGTTTTGTGGTGCCTTTCAGCTGCCTACCGGGGTAGTGTAAAAACTACCAACAGAACTCGTTTCTGGCACCTTCCCCGGTGGAGTTGTGCATGGGGTGTGTTTGGAACATTTTGTCACCAGCCGAGTCCAAAATTCAGCGATTCCCCATCTCAGCCCAGAAAGCAGGTAGAACAAGTTTTGTGGTGCCTTTCAGCTGCCTACCGGGGTAGTGTAAAAACTACCAACAGAACTCGTTTCTGGCACCTTCCCCGGTGGAGTTGTGCATGGGGTGTGTTTGGAACATTTTGTCACCAGCCGAGTCCAAAATTCAGCGATTCCCCATCTCAGCCCAGAAAGCAGGTAGAACAAGTTTTGTGGTGCCTTTCTCTTGCCTACCGGGGTAGTGTAAAAACTACCAACAGAACTCGTTTCTGGCACCTTCCCCGGTGGAGTTGTGCATGGGGTGTGTTTGGAACATTTTGTCACCAGCCGAGTCCAAAATTCAGGGATTCCCCATCTCAGCCCAGAAAGCAGGTAGAACAAGTTTTGTGGTGCCTTTCTCTTGCCTACCGGGGTACTGTAAAAACTACCAAGAGAACTCGTTTCTGGCACCTTCCCCGGTGGAGTTGTGCATGGGGTGTGTTTGGAACATTTTGTCACCAGCCGAGTCCAAAATTCAGGGATTCCCCATCTCAGCCCAGAAAGCAGGTAGAACAAGTTTTGTGGTGCCTTTCTCTTGCCTACCGGGGTACTGTAAAAACTACCAAGAGAACTCGTTTCTGGCACCTTCCCCGGTGGAGTTGTGCATGGGGTGTGTTTGGAACATTTTGTCACCAGCCGAGTCCAAAATTCAGGGATTCCCCATCTCAGCCCAGAAAGCAGGTAGAACAAGTTTTGTGGTGCCTTTCAGCTGCCTACCGGGGTACTGTAAAAACTACCAACGGAACTCGTTTCTGGCACCTTCCCCGGTGGAGTTGTGCATGGGGTGTGTTTGGAACATTTTGTCACCAGCCGAGTCCAAAAGTCAGCGATTCCCCATCTCAGCCCAGAAAGCAGGTAGAACAAGTTTTGTGGTGCCTTTCAGCTGCCTACCGGGGTAGTGTAAAAACTACCAACAGAACTCGTTTCTGGCACCTTCCCCGGTGGAGTTGTGCATGGGGTGTGTTTGGAACATTTTGTCACCAGCCGAGTCCAAAATTCAGCGATTCTCCATCTCAGCCCAGAAAGCAGGTAGAACAAGTTTTGTGGTGCCTTTCTCTTGCCTACCGGGGTAGTGTAAAAACTACCAACAGAACTCGTTTCTGGCACCTTCCCCGGTGGAGTTGTGCATGGGGTGTGTTTGGAACATTTTGTCACCAGCCGAGTCCAAAATTCAGCGATTCCCCATCTCAGCCCAGAAAGCAGGTAGAACAAGTTTTGTGGTGCCTTTCTCTTGCCTACCGGGGTACTGTAAAAACTACCAAGAGAACTCGTTTCTGGCACCTTCCCCGGTGGAGTTGTGCATGGGGTGTGTTTGGAACATTTTGTCACCAGCCGAGTCCAAAATTCAGCGATTCCCCATCTCAGCCCAGAAAGCAGGTAGAACAAGTTTTGTGGTGCCTTTCAGCTGCCTACCGGGGTAGTGTAAAAACTACCAACAGAACTCGTTTCTGGCACCTTCCCCGGTGGAGTTGTGCATGGGGTGTGTTTGGAACATTTTGTCAGCAGCCGGGTCCAAAAGTCAGCGATTCCCCATCTCAGCCCAGAAAGCAGGTAGAACAAGTTTTGTGGTGCCTTTCAGCTGCCTACCGGGGTAGTGTAAAAACTACCAACAGAACTCGTTTCTGGCACCTTTGCCAGTGGAGGTGTGCATCGGGTGTGTTTGGAACATTTTGTCACCAGCCGAGTCCAAAATTCAGCCGTTCCCCATCTCAGCCCAGAAAGCAGGTAGAACAAGTTTTGTGGTGCCTTTCAGCTGCCTACCGGGGTAGTGTAAAAACTACCAACAGAACTCGTTTCTGGCACCTTCCCCGGTGGAGTTGTGCATGGGGTGTGTTTGGAACATTTTGTCACCAGCCGAGTCCAAAATTCAGCGATTCTCCATCTCAGCCCAGAAAGCAGGTAGAACAAGTTTTGTGGTGCCTTTCTCTTGCCTACCGGGGTAGTGTAAAAACTACCAACAGAACTCGTTTCTGGCACCTTCCCCGGTGGAGTTGTGCATGGGGTGTGTTTGGAACATTTTGTCACCAGCCGAGTCCAAAATTCAGCCGTTCCCCATCTCAGCCCAGAAAGCAGGTAGAACAAGTTTTGTGGTGCCTTTCTCTTGCCTACCGGGGTAGTGTAAAAACTACCAACGGAACTCGATTCTGGCACCTTCCCCGGTGGAGTTGTGCATGGGGTGTGTTTGGAACATTTTGTCACCAGCCGAGTCCAAAATTCAGCGATTCCCCATCTCAGCCCAGAAAGCAGGTAGAACAAGTTTTGTGGTGCCTTTCAGCTGCCTACCGGGGTAGTGTAAAAACTACCAACAGAACTCGTTTCTGGCACCTTCCCCGGTGGAGTTGTGCATGGGGTGTGTTTGGAACATTTTGTCACCAGCCGAGTCCAAAATTCAGCGATTCCCCATCTCAGCCCAGAAAGCAGGTAGAACAAGTTTTGTGGTGCCTTTCAGCTGCCTACCGGGGTACTGTAAAAACTACCAAGAAAACTCGTTTCTGGCACCTTCCCCGGTGGAGTTGTGCATGGGGTGTGTTTGGAACATTTTGTCACCAGCCGAGTCCAAAATTCAGCGATTCCCCATCTCAGCCCAGAAAGCAGGTAGAAGAAGTTTTGTGGTGCCTTTCAGCTGCCTACCGGGGTAGTGTAAAAACTACCAACAGAACTCGTTTCTGGCACCTTCCCCGGTGGAGTTGTGCATGGGGTGTGTTTGGAACATTTTGTCACCAGCCGAGTCCAAAATTCAGCGATTCCCCATCTCAGCCCAGAAAGCAGGTAGAACAAGTTTTGTGGTGCCTTTCAGCTGCCTACCGGGGTAGTGTAAAAACTACCAACAGAACTCGTTTCTGGCACCTTCCCCGGTGGAGTTGTGCATGGGGTGTGTTTGGAACATTTTGTTACCAGCCGAGTCCAAAATTCAGCCGTTCCCCATCTCAGCCCAGAAAGCAGGTAGAACAAGTTTTGTGGTGCCTTTCAGCTGCCTACCGGGGTAGTGTAAAAACTACCAACAGAACTCGTTTCTGGCACCTTCCCCGGTGGAGTTGTGCATGGGGTGTGTTTGGAACATTTTGTCACCAGCCGAGTCCAAAATTCAGCGATTCCCCATCTCAGCCCAGAAAGCAGGTAGAACAAGTTTTGTGGTGCCTTTCAGCTGCCTACCGGGGTACTGTAAAAACTACCAACAGAACTCGTTTCTGGCACCTTCCCCGGTGGAGTTGTGCATGGGGTGTGTTTGGAACATTTTGTCACCAGCCGAGTCCAAAATTCAGGGATTCCCCATCTCAGCCCAGAAAGCAGGTAGAACAAGTTTTGTGGTGCCTTTCAGCTGCCTACCGGGGTAGTGTAAAAACTACCAACAGAACTCGTTTCTGGCACCTTCCCCGGTGGAGTTGTGCATGGGGTGTGTTTGGAACATTTTGTCACCAGCCGAGTCCAAAATTCAGCCGTTCCCCATCTCAGCCCAGAAAGCAGGTAGAACAAGTTTTGTGGTGCCTTTCAGCTGCCTACCGGGGTAGTGTAAAAACTACCAACAGAACTCGTTTCTGGCACCTTCCCCGGTGGAGTTGTGCATGGGGTGTGTTTGGAACATTTTGTCACCAGCCGAGTCCAAAATTCAGCGATTCCCCATCTCAGCCCAGAAAGCAGGTAGAACAAGTTTTGTGGTGCCTTTCAGCTGCCTACCGGGGTAGTGTAAAAACTACCAACAGAACTCGTTTCTGGCACCTTCCCCGGTGGAGTTGTGCATGGGGTGTGTTTGGAACATTTTGTCACCAGCCGAGTCCAAAATTCAGCGATTCCCCATCTCAGCCCAGAAAGCAGGTAGAACAAGTTTTGTGGTGCCTTTCTCTTGCCTACCGGGGTAGTGTAAAAACTACCAACAGAACTCGTTTCTGGCACCTTCCCCGGTGGAGTTGTGCATGGGGTGTGTTTGGAACATTTTGTCACCAGCCGAGTCCAAAATTCAGGGATTCCCCATCTCAGCCCAGAAAGCAGGTAGAACAAGTTTTGTGGTGCCTTTCTCTTGCCTACCGGGGTACTGTAAAAACTACCAAGAGAACTCGTTTCTGGCACCTTCCCCGGTGGAGTTGTGCATGGGGTGTGTTTGGAACATTTTGTCACCAGCCGAGTCCAAAATTCAGGGATTCCCCATCTCAGCCCAGAAAGCAGGTAGAACAAGTTTTGTGGTGCCTTTCTCTTGCCTACCGGGGTACTGTAAAAACTACCAAGAGAACTCGTTTCTGGCACCTTCCCCGGTGGAGTTGTGCATGGGGTGTGTTTGGAACATTTTGTCACCAGCCGAGTCCAAAATTCAGGGATTCCCCATCTCAGCCCAGAAAGCAGGTAGAACAAGTTTTGTGGTGCCTTTCAGCTGCCTACCGGGGTACTGTAAAAACTACCAACGGAACTCGTTTCTGGCACCTTCCCCGGTGGAGTTGTGCATGGGGTGTGTTTGGAACATTTTGTCACCAGCCGAGTCCAAAAGTCAGCGATTCCCCATCTCAGCCCAGAAAGCAGGTAGAACAAGTTTTGTGGTGCCTTTCAGCTGCCTACCGGGGTAGTGTAAAAACTACCAACAGAACTCGTTTCTGGCACCTTCCCCGGTGGAGTTGTGCATGGGGTGTGTTTGGAACATTTTGTCACCAGCCGAGTCCAAAATTCAGCGATTCTCCATCTCAGCCCAGAAAGCAGGTAGAACAAGTTTTGTGGTGCCTTTCTCTTGCCTACCGGGGTAGTGTAAAAACTACCAACAGAACTCGTTTCTGGCACCTTCCCCGGTGGAGTTGTGCATGGGGTGTGTTTGGAACATTTTGTCACCAGCCGAGTCCAAAATTCAGCGATTCCCCATCTCAGCCCAGAAAGCAGGTAGAACAAGTTTTGTGGTGCCTTTCTCTTGCCTACCGGGGTACTGTAAAAACTACCAAGAGAACTCGTTTCTGGCACCTTCCCCGGTGGAGTTGTGCATGGGGTGTGTTTGGAACATTTTGTCACCAGCCGAGTCCAAAATTCAGCGATTCCCCATCTCAGCCCAGAAAGCAGGTAGAACAAGTTTTGTGGTGCCTTTCAGCTGCCTACCGGGGTAGTGTAAAAACTACCAACAGAACTCGTTTCTGGCACCTTCCCCGGTGGAGTTGTGCATGGGGTGTGTTTGGAACATTTTGTCAGCAGCCGGGTCCAAAAGTCAGCGATTCCCCATCTCAGCCCAGAAAGCAGGTAGAACAAGTTTTGTGGTGCCTTTCAGCTGCCTACCGGGGTAGTGTAAAAACTACCAACAGAACTCGTTTCTGGCACCTTTGCCAGTGGAGGTGTGCATCGGGTGTGTTTGGAACATTTTGTCACCAGCCGAGTCCAAAATTCAGCCGTTCCCCATCTCAGCCCAGAAAGCAGGTAGAACAAGTTTTGTGGTGCCTTTCAGCTGCCTACCGGGGTAGTGTAAAAACTACCAACAGAACTCGTTTCTGGCACCTTCCCCGGTGGAGTTGTGCATGGGGTGTGTTTGGAACATTTTGTCACCAGCCGAGTCCAAAATTCAGCGATTCTCCATCTCAGCCCAGAAAGCAGGTAGAACAAGTTTTGTGGTGCCTTTCTCTTGCCTACCGGGGTAGTGTAAAAACTACCAACAGAACTCGTTTCTGGCACCTTCCCCGGTGGAGTTGTGCATGGGGTGTGTTTGGAACATTTTGTCACCAGCCGAGTCCAAAATTCAGCCGTTCCCCATCTCAGCCCAGAAAGCAGGTAGAACAAGTTTTGTGGTGCCTTTCAGCTGCCTACCGGGGTAGTGTAAAAACTACCAACAGAACTCGTTTCTGGCACCTTCCCCGGTGGAGTTGTGCATGGGGTGTGTTTGGAACATTTTGTCACCAGCCGAGTCCAAAATTCAGCGATTCTCCATCTCAGCCCAGAAAGCAGGTAGAACAAGTTTTGTGGTGCCTTTCTCTTGCCTACCGGGGTACTGTAAAAACTACCAAGAGAACTCGTTTCTGGCACCTTCCCCGGTGGAGTTGTGCATGGGGTGTGTTTGGAACATTTTGTCACCAGCCGAGTCCAAAATTCAGCGATTCTCCATCTCAGCCCAGAAAGCAGGTAGAACAAGTTTTGTGGTGCCTTTCAGCTGCCTACCGGGGTAGTGTAAAAACTACCAACAGAACTCGTTTCTGGCACCTTCCCCGGTGGAGTTGTGCATGGGGTGTGTTTGGAACATTTTGTCACCAGCCAAGTCCAAAATTCAGCGATTCCCCATCTCAGCCCAGAAAGCAGGTAGAACAAGTTTTGTGGTGCCTTTCTCTTGCCTACCGGGGTACTGTAAAAACTACCAAGAGAACTCGTTTCTGGCACCTTCCCCGGTGGAGTTGTGCATGGGGTGTGTTTGGAACATTTTGTCACCAGCCGAGTCCAAAATTCAGCGATTCCCCATCTCAGCCCAGAAAGCAGGTAGAACAAGTTTTGTGGTGCCTTTCTCTTGCCTACCGGGGTAGTGTAAAAACTACCAACAGAACTCGTTTCTGGCACCTTCCCCGGTGGAGTTGTGCATGGGGTGTGTTTGGAACATTTTGTTACCAGCCGAGTCCAAAATTCAGCCGTTCCCCATCTCAGCCCAGAAAGCAGGTAGAACAAGTTTTGTGGTGCCTTTCTCTTGCCTACCGGGGTAGTGTAAAAACTACCAACGGAACTCGATTCTGGCACCTTCCCCGGTGGAGTTGTGCATGGGGTGTGTTTGGAACATTTTGTCACCAGCCGAGTCCAAAATTCAGCGATTCCCCATCTCAGCCCAGAAAGCAGGTAGAACAAGTTTTGTGGTGCCTTTCAGCTGCCTACCGGGGTAGTGTAAAAACTACCAACAGAACTCGTTTCTGGCACCTTCCCCGGTGGAGTTGTGCATGGGGTGTGTTTGGAACATTTTGTCACCAGCCGAGTCCAAAATTCAGCGATTCCCCATCTCAGCCCAGAAAGCAGGTAGAACAAGTTTTGTGGTGCCTTTCTCTTGCCTACCGGGGTACTGTAAAAACTACCAAGAAAACTCGTTTCTGGCACCTTCCCCGGTGGAGTTGTGCATGGGGTGTGTTTGGAACATTTTGTCACCAGCCGAGTCCAAAATTCAGCGATTCCCCATCTCAGCCCAGAAAGCAGGTAGAAGAAGTTTTGTGGTGCCTTTCAGCTGCCTACCGGGGTAGTGTAAAAACTACCAACAGAACTCGTTTCTGGCACCTTCCCCGGTGGAGTTGTGCATGGGGTGTGTTTGGAACATTTTGTCACCAGCCGAGTCCAAAAGTCAGCGATTCCCCATCTCAGCCCAGAAAGCAGGTAGAACAAGTTTTGTGGTGCCTTTCAGCTGCCTACCGGGGTAGTGTAAAAACTACCAACAGAACTCGTTTCTGGCACCTTCCCCGGTGGAGTTGTGCATGGGGTGTGTTTGGAACATTTTGTTACCAGCCGAGTCCAAAATTCAGCCGTTCCCCATCTCAGCCCAGAAAGCAGGTAGAACAAGTTTTGTGGTGCCTTTCAGCTGCCTACCGGGGTAGTGTAAAAACTACCAACAGAACTCGTTTCTGGCACCTTCCCCGGTGGAGTTGTGCATGGGGTGTGTTTGGAACATTTTGTCACCAGCCGAGTCCAAAATTCAGCGATTCTCCATCTCAGCCCAGAAAGCAGGTAGAACAAGTTTTGTGGTGCCTTTCAGCTGCCTACCGGGGTAGTGTAAAAACTACCAACAGAACTCGTTTCTGGCACCTTCCCCGGTGGAGTTGTGCATGGGGTGTGTTTGGAACATTTTGTCACCAGCCGAGTCCAAAATTCAGCGATTCCCCATCTCAGCCCAGAAAGCAGGTAGAACAAGTTTTGTGGTGCCTTTCTCTTGCCTACCGGGGTAGTGTAAAAACTACCAACAGAACTCGTTTCTGGCACCTTCCCCGGTGGAGTTGTGCATGGGGTGTGTTTGGAACATTTTGTCACCAGCCGAGTCCAAAATTCAGCGATTCCCCATCTCAGCCCAGAAAGCAGGTAGAACAAGTTTTGTGGTGCCTTTCAGCTGCCTACCGGGGTACTGTAAAAACTACCAAGAGAACTCGTTTCTGGCACCTTCCCCGGTGGAGTTGTGCATGGGGTGTGTTTGGAACATTTTGTCACCAGCCGAGTCCAAAATTCAGCGATTCCCCATCTCAGCCCAGAAAGCAGGTAGAACAAGTTTTGTGGTGCCTTTCAGCTGCCTACCGGGGTACTGTAAAAACTACCAACAGAACTCGTTTCTGGCACCTTCCCCGGTGGAGTTGTGCATGGGGTGTGTTTGGAACATTTTGTCACCAGCCGAGTCCAAAATTCAGGGATTCCCCATCTCAGCCCAGAAAGCAGGTAGAACAAGTTTTGTGGTGCCTTTCAGCTGCCTACCGGGGTAGTGTAAAAACTACCAACAGAACTCGTTTCTGGCACCTTCCCCGGTGGAGTTGTGCATGGGGTGTGTTTGGAACATTTTGTCACCAGCCGAGTCCAAAATTCAGCCGTTCCCCATCTCAGCCCAGAAAGCAGGTAGAACAAGTTTTGTGGTGCCTTTCAGCTGCCTACCGGGGTAGTGTAAAAACTACCAACAGAACTCGTTTCTGGCACCTTCCCCGGTGGAGTTGTGCATGGGGTGTGTTTGGAACATTTTGTCACCAGCCGAGTCCAAAATTCAGCGATTCCCCATCTCAGCCCAGAAAGCAGGTAGAACAAGTTTTGTGGTGCCTTTCAGCTGCCTACCGGGGTAGTGTAAAAACTACCAACAGAACTCGTTTCTGGCACCTTCCCCGGTGGAGTTGTGCATGGGGTGTGTTTGGAACATTTTGTCACCAGCCGAGTCCAAAATTCAGCGATTCCCCATCTCAGCCCAGAAAGCAGGTAGAACAAGTTTTGTGGTGCCTTTCTCTTGCCTACCGGGGTAGTGTAAAAACTACCAACAGAACTCGTTTCTGGCACCTTCCCCGGTGGAGTTGTGCATGGGGTGTGTTTGGAACATTTTGTCACCAGCCGAGTCCAAAATTCAGGGATTCCCCATCTCAGCCCAGAAAGCAGGTAGAACAAGTTTTGTGGTGCCTTTCTCTTGCCTACCGGGGTACTGTAAAAACTACCAAGAGAACTCGTTTCTGGCACCTTCCCCGGTGGAGTTGTGCATGGGGTGTGTTTGGAACATTTTGTCACCAGCCGAGTCCAAAATTCAGGGATTCCCCATCTCAGCCCAGAAAGCAGGTAGAACAAGTTTTGTGGTGCCTTTCTCTTGCCTACCGGGGTACTGTAAAAACTACCAAGAGAACTCGTTTCTGGCACCTTCCCCGGTGGAGTTGTGCATGGGGTGTGTTTGGAACATTTTGTCACCAGCCGAGTCCAAAATTCAGCGATTCCCCATCTCAGCCCAGAAAGCAGGTAGAACAAGTTTTGTGGTGCCTTTCAGCTGCCTACCGGGGTACTGTAAAAACTACCAACGGAACTCGTTTCTGGCACCTTCCCCGGTGGAGTTGTGCATGGGGTGTGTTTGGAACATTTTGTCACCAGCCGAGTCCAAAAGTCAGCGATTCCCCATCTCAGCCCAGAAAGCAGGTAGAACAAGTTTTGTGGTGCCTTTCAGCTGCCTACCGGGGTAGTGTAAAAACTACCAACAGAACTCGTTTCTGGCACCTTCCCCGGTGGAGTTGTGCATGGGGTGTGTTTGGAACATTTTGTCACCAGCCGAGTCCAAAATTCAGCGATTCCCCATCTCAGCCCAGAAAGCAGGTAGAACAAGTTTTGTGGTGCCTTTCAGCTGCCTACCGGGGTAGTGTAAAAACTACCAACAGAACTCGTTTCTGGCACCTTCCCCGGTGGAGTTGTGCATGGGGTGTGTTTGGAACATTTTGTCACCAGCCGAGTCCAAAATTCAGGGATTCCCCATCTCAGCCCAGAAAGCAGGTAGAACAAGTTTTGTGGTGCCTTTCTCTTGCCTACCGGGGTACTGTAAAAACTACCAAGAGAACTCGTTTCTGGCACCTTCCCCGGTGGAGTTGTGCATGGGGTGTGTTTGGAACATTTTGTCACCAGCCGAGTCCAAAATTCAGGGATTCCCCATCTCAGCCCAGAAAGCAGGTAGAACAAGTTTTGTGGTGCCTTTCAGCTGCCTACCGGGGTACTGTAAAAACTACCAAGAGAACTCGTTTCTGGCACCTTCCCCGGTGGAGTTGTGCATGGGGTGTGTTTGGAACATTTTGTCACCAGCCGAGTCCAAAAGTCAGCGATTCCCCATCTCAGCCCAGAAAGCAGGTAGAACAAGTTTTGTGGTGCCTTTCTCTTGCCTACCGGGGTAGTGTAAAAACTACCAACAGAACTCGTTTCTGGCACCTTCCCCGGTGGAGTTGTGCATGGGGTGTGTTTGGAACATTTTGTCACCAGCCGAGTCCAAAATTCAGCGATTCTCCATCTCAGCCCAGAAAGCAGGTAGAACAAGTTTTGTGGTGCCTTTCTCTTGCCTACCGGGGTAGTGTAAAAACTACCAACAGAACTCGTTTCTGGCATCTTCCCCGGTGGAGTTGTGCATGGGGTGTGTTTGGAACATTTTGTCACCAGCCGAGTCCAAAATTCAGCGATTCCCCATCTCAGCCCAGAAAGCAGGTAGAACAAGTTTTGTGGTGCCTTTCTCTTGCCTACCGGGGTAGTGTAAAAACTACCAACAGAACTCGTTTCTGGCACCTTCCCCGGTGGAGTTGTGCATGGGGTGTGTTTGGAACATTTTGTCACCAGCCGAGTCCAAAATTCAGCGATTCCCCATCTCAGCCCAGAAAGCAGGTAGAACAAGTTTTGTGGTGCCTTTCTCTTGCCTACCGGGGTACTGTAAAAACTACCAACAGAACTCGTTTCTGGCACCTTCCCCGGTGGAGTTGTGCATGGGGTGTGTTTGGAACATTTTGTCACCAGCCGAGTCCAAAATTCAGCGATTCTCCATCTCAGCCCAGAAAGCAGGTAGAACAAGTTTTGTGGTGCCTTTCAGCTGCCTACCGGGGTAGTGTAAAAACTACCAACAGAACTCGTTTCTGGCACCTTCCCCGGTGGAGTTGTGCATGGGGTGTGTTTGGAACATTTTGTCACCAGCCGAGTCCAAAAGTCAGCGATTCCCCATCTCAGCCCAGAAAGCAGGTAGAACAAGTTTTGTGGTGCCTTTCAGCTGCCTACCGGGGTAGTGTAAAAACTACCAACAGAACTCGTTTCTGGCACCTTCCCCGGTGGAGTTGTGCATGGGGTGTGTTTGGAACATTTTGTCACCAGCCGAGTCCAAAATTCAGCGATTCCCCATCTCAGCCCAGAAAGCAGGTAGAACAAGTTTTGTGGTGCCTTTCAGCTGCCTACCGGGGTAGTGTAAAAACTACCAACAGAACTCGTTTCTGGCACCTTCCCCGGTGGAGTTGTGCATGGGGTGTGTTTGGAACATTTTGTCACCAGCCGAGTCCAAAATTCAGGGATTCCCCATCTCAGCCCAGAAAGCAGGTAGAACAAGTTTTGTGGTGCCTTTCTCTTGCCTACCGGGGTAGTGTAAAAACTACCAACAGAACTCGTTTCTGGCACCTTCCCCGGTGGAGTTGTGCATGGGGTGTGTTTGGAACATTTTGTCACCAGCCGAGTCCAAAATTCAGGGATTCCCCATCTCAGCCCAGAAAGCAGGTAGAACAAGTTTTGTGGTGCCTTTCAGCTGCCTACCGGGGTAGTGTAAAAACTACCAAGAGAACTCGTTTCTGGCACCTTCCCCGGTGGAGTTGTGCATGGGGTGTGTTTGGAACATTTTGTCACCAGCCGAGTCCAAAATTCAGCGATTCTCCATCTCAGCCCAGAAAGCAGGTAGAACAAGTTTTGTGGTGCCTTTCAGCTGCCTACCGGGGTAGTGTAAAAACTACCAACAGAACTCGTTTCTGGCACCTTCCCCGGTGGAGTTGTGCATGGGGTGTGTTTGGAACATTTTGTCACCAGCCGAGTCCAAAATTCAGCGATTCCCCATCTCAGCCCAGAAAGCAGGTAGAACAAGTTTTGTGGTGCCTTTCAGCTGCCTACCGGGGTAGTGTAAAAACTACCAACAGAACTCGTTTCTGGCACCTTCCCCGGTGGAGTTGTGCATGGAGTGTGTTTGGAACATTTTGTCACCAGCCGAGTCCAAAATTCAGCGATTCCCCATCTCAGCCCAGAAAGCAGGTAGAACAAGTTTTGTGGTGCCTTTCAGCTGCCTACCGGGGTAGTGTAAAAACTACCAAGAGAACTCGTTTCTGGCACCTTCCCCGGTGGAGTTGTGCATGGGGTGTGTTTGGAACATTTTGTCACCAGCCGAGTCCAAAATTCAGCGATTCCCCATCTCAGCCCAGAAAGCAGGTAGAACAAGTTTTGTGGTGCCTTTCAGCTGCCTACCGGGGTAGTGTAAAAACTACCAACAGAACTCGTTTCTGGCACCTTCCCCGGTGGAGTTGTGCATGGGGTGTGTTTGGAACATTTTGTCACCAGCCAAGTCCAAAATTCAGCGATTCCCCATCTCAGCCCAGAAAGCAGGTAGAACAAGTTTTGTGGTGCCTTTCTCTTGCCTACCGGGGTAGTGTAAAAACTACCAACAGAACTCGTTTCTGGCACCTTCCCCGGTGGAGTTGTGCATGGGGTGTGTTTGGAACATTTTGTCACCAGCCGAGTCCAAAATTCAGCCGTTCCCCATCTCAGCCCAGAAAGCAGGTAGAACAAGTTTTGTGGTGCCTTTCAGCTGCCTACCGGGGTAGTGTAAAAACTACCAACAGAACTCGTTTCTGGCACCTTCCCCGGTGGAGTTGTGCATGGGGTGTGTTTGGAACATTTTGTCACCAGCCGAGTCCAAAATTCAGCGATTCCCCATCTCAGCCCAGAAAGCAGGTAGAACAAGTTTTGTGGTGCCTTTCAGCTGCCTACCGGGGTAGTGTAAAAACTACCAAGAGAACTCGTTTCTGGCACCTTCCCCGGTGGAGTTGTGCATGGGGTGTGTTTGGAACATTTTGTCACCAGCCGAGTCCAAAATTCAGCCGTTCCCCATCTCAGCCCAGAAAGCAGGTAGAACAAGTTTTGTGGTGCCTTTCAGCTGCCTACCGGGGTAGTGTAAAAACTACCAACAGAACTCGTTTCTGGCACCTTCCCCGGTGGAGTTGTGCATGGGGTGTGTTTGGAACATTTTGTCACCAGCCAAGTCCAAAATTCAGCGATTCCCCATCTCAGCCCAGAAAGCAGGTACAACAAGTTTTGTGGTGCCTTTCTCTTGCCTACCGGGGTAGTGTAAAAACTACCAACAGAACTCGTTTCTGGCACCTTCCCCGGTGGAGTTGTGCATGGGGTGTGTTTGGAACATTTTGTCACCAGCCGAGTCCAAAATTCAGCGATTCCCCATCTCAGCCCAGAAAGCAGGTACAACAAGTTTTGTGGTGCCTTTCTCTTGCCTACCGGGGTAGTGTAAAAACTACCAACAGAACTCGTTTCTGGCACCTTCCCCGGTGGAGTTGTGCATGGGGTGTGTTTGGAACATTTTGTCACCAGCCGAGTCCAAAAGTCAGCGATTCCCCATCTCAGCCCAGAAAGCAGGTAGAACAAGTTTTGTGGTGCCTTTCAGCTGCCTACCGGGGTAGTGTAAAAACTACCAACAAAACTCGTTTCTGGCACCTTCCCCGGTGGAGTTGTGCATGGGGTGTGTTTGGAACATTTTGTCACCAGCCGAGTCCAAAATTCAGCGATTCTCCATCTCAGCCCAGAAAGCAGGTAGAACAAGTTTTGTGGTGCCTTTCAGCTGCCTACCGGGGGTAGTGTAAAAACTACCAACAGAACTCGTTTCTGGCACCTTCCCCGGTGGAGTTGTGCATGGGGTGTGTTTGGAACATTTTGTCAGCAGCCGAGTCCAAAATTCAGCGATTCCCCATCTCAGCCCAGAAAGCAGGTAGAACAAGTTTTGTGGTGCCTTTCAGCTGCCTACCGGGGTAGTGTAAAAACTACCAACAGAACTCGTTTCTGGCACCTTCCCCGGTGGAGTTGTGCATGGAGTGTGTTTGGAACATTTTGTCACCAGCCGAGTCCAAAATTCAGCGATTCCCCATCTCAGCCCAGAAAGCAGGTAGAACAAGTTTTGTGGTGCCTTTCAGCTGCCTACCGGGGTAGTGTAAAAACTACCAAGAGAACTCGTTTCTGGCACCTTCCCCGGTGGAGTTGTGCATGGGGTGTGTTTGGAACATTTTGTCACCAGCCGAGTCCAAAATTCAGCCGTTCCCCATCTCAGCCCAGAAAGCAGGTAGAACAAGTTTTGTGGTGCCTTTCAGCTGCCTACCGGGGTAGTGTAAAAACTACCAACAGAACTCGTTTCTGGCACTTCCCCGGTGGAGTTGTGCATGGGGTGTGTTTGGAACATTTTGTCACCAGCCGAGTCCAAAATTCAGCGATTCCCCATCTCAGCCCAGAAAGCAGGTAGAACAAGTTTTGTGGTGCCTTTCAGCTGCCTACCGGGGTAGTGTAAAAACTACCAACAGAACTCGTTTCTGGCACCTTCCCCGGTGGAGTTGTGCATGGGGTGTGTTTGGAACATTTTGTCACCAGCCGAGTCCAAAATTCAGCGATTCCCCATCTCAGCCCAGAAAGCAGGTAGAACAAGTTTTGTGGTGCCTTTCAGCTGCCTACCGGGGTAGTGTAAAAACTACCAACAGAACTCGTTTCTGGCACCTTCCCCGGTGGAGTTGTGCATGGGGTGTGTTTGGAACATTTTGTCACCAGCCGAGTCCAAAATTCAGCGATTCCCCATCTCAGCCCAGAAAGCAGGTAGAAGAAGTTTTGTGGTGCCTTTCAGCTGCCTACCGGGGTAGTGTAAAAACTACCAACAGAACTCGTTTCTGGCACCTTCCCCGGTGGAGTTGTGCATGGGGTGTGTTTGGAACATTTTGTCACCAGCCGAGTCCAAAATTCAGCGATTCCCCATCTCAGCCCAGAAAGCAGGTAGAACAAGTTTTGTGGTGCCTTTCAGCTGCCTACCGGGGTAGTGTAAAAACTACCAACAGAACTCGTTTCTGGCACCTTCCCCGGTGGAGTTGTGCATGGGGTGTGTTTGGAACATTTTGTCACCAGCCGAGTCCAAAATTCAGCGATTCTCCATCTCAGCCCAGAAAGCAGGTAGAACAAGTTTTGTGGTGCCTTTCAGCTGCCTACCGGGGTAGTGTAAAAACTACCAACAGAACTCGTTTCTGGCACCTTCCCCGGTGGAGTTGTGCATGGGGTGTGTTTGGAACATTTTGTCACCAGCCGAGTCCAAAAGTCAGCAATTCCCCATCTCAGCCCAGAAAGCAGGTAGAACAAGTTTTGTGGTGCCTTTCAGCTGCCTACCGGGGTAGTGTAAAAACTACCAACAGAACTCGTTTCTGGCACCTTCCCCGGTGGAGTTGTGCATGGGGTGTGTTTGGAACATTTTGTTACCAGCCGAGTCCAAAATTCAGCCGTTCCCCATCTCAGCCCAGAAAGCAGGTACAACAAGTTTTGTGGTGCCTTTCAGCTGCCTACCGGGGTAGTGTAAAAACTACCAACAGAACTCGTTTCTGGCACCTTCCCCGGTGGAGTTGTGCATGGGGTGTGTTTGGAACATTTTGTCACCAGCCGAGTCCAAAATTCAGCGATTCTCCATCTCAGCCCAGAAAGCAGGTAGAACAAGTTTTGTGGTGCCTTTCAGCTGCCTACCGGGGTAGTGTAAAAACTACCAACAGAACTCGTTTCTGGCACCTTCCCCGGTGGAGTTGTGCATGGGGTGTGTTTGGAACATTTTGTCACCAGCCGAGTCCAAAATTCAGCGATTCCCCATCTCAGCCCAGAAAGCAGGTAGAACAAGTTTTGTGGTGCCTTTCTCTTGCCTACCGGGGTAGTGTAAAAACTACCAACAGAACTCGTTTCTGGCACCTTCCCCGGTGGAGTTGTGCATGGGGTGTGTTTGGAACATTTTGTCACCAGCCGAGTCCAAAATTCAGCGATTCCCCATCTCAGCCCAGAAAGCAGGTAGAACAAGTTTTGTGGTGCCTTTCAGCTGCCTACCGGGGTACTGTAAAAACTACCAAGAGAACTCGTTTCTGGCACCTTCCCCGGTGGAGTTGTGCATGGGGTGTGTTTGGAACATTTTGTCACCAGCCGAGTCCAAAATTCAGCGATTCCCCATCTCAGCCCAGAAAGCAGGTAGAACAAGTTTTGTGGTGCCTTTCAGCTGCCTACCGGGGTAGTGTAAAAACTACCAACAGAACTCGTTTCTGGCACCTTCCCCGGTGGAGTTGTGCATGGGGTGTGTTTGGAACATTTTGTCACCAGCCGAGTCCAAAATTCAGCGATTCCCCATCTCAGCCCAGAAAGCAGGTAGAACAAGTTTTGTGGTGCCTTTCAGCTGCCTACCGGGGTAGTGTAAAAACTACCAACAGAACTCGTTTCTGGCACCTTCCCCGGTGGAGTTGTGCATGGGGTGTGTTTGGAACATTTTGTCACCAGCCGAGTCCAAAATTCAGCGATTCCCCATCTCAGCCCAGAAAGCAGGTAGAACAAGTTTTGTGGTGCCTTTCAGCTGCCTACCGGGGTAGTGTAAAAACTACCAACAGAACTCGTTTCTGGCACCTTCCCCGGTGGAGTTGTGCATGGGGTGTGTTTGGAACATTTTGTCACCAGCCGAGTCCAAAATTCAGCCGTTCCCCATCTCAGCCCAGAAAGCAGGTAGAACAAGTTTTGTGGTGCCTTTCAGCTGCCTACCGGGGTAGTGTAAAAACTACCAACAGAACTCGTTTCTGGCACCTTCCCCGGTGGAGTTGTGCATGGGGTGTGTTTGGAACATTTTGTCACCAGCCGAGTCCAAAATTCAGCGATTCCCCATCTCAGCCCAGAAAGCAGGTAGAACAAGTTTTGTGGTGCCTTTCAGCTGCCTACCGGGGTAGTGTAAAAACTACCAACAGAACTCGTTTCTGGCACCTTCCCCGGTGGAGTTGTGCATGGGGTGTGTTTGGAACATTTTGTCACCAGCCGAGTCCAAAATTCAGCGATTCCCCATCTCAGCCCAGAAAGCAGGTAGAACAAGTTTTGTGGTGCCTTTCTCTTGCCTACCGGGGTAGTGTAAAAACTACCAACAGAACTCGTTTCTGGCACCTTCCCCGGTGGAGTTGTGCATGGGGTGTGTTTGGAACATTTTGTCACCAGCCGAGTCCAAAATTCAGGGATTCCCCATCTCAGCCCAGAAAGCAGGTAGAACAAGTTTTGTGGTGCCTTTCAGCTGCCTACCGGGGTAGTGTAAAAACTACCAACAGAACTCGTTTCTGGCACCTTCCCCGGTGGAGTTGTGCATGGGGTGTGTTTGGAACATTTTGTCACCAGCCGAGTCGAAAATTCAGCTATTCCCCATCTCAGCCCAGAAAGCAGGTAGAACAAGTTTTGTGGTGCCTTTCAGCTGCCTACCGGGGTAGTGTAAAAACTACCAACAGAACTCGTTTCTGGCACCTTCCCCGGTGGAGTTGTGCATGGGGTGTGTTTGGAACATTTTGTCACCAGCCGAGTCCAAAATTCAGCGATTCCCCATCTCAGCCCAGAAAGCAGGTAGAACAAGTTTTGTGGTGCCTTTCAGCTGCCTACCGGGGTAGTGTAAAAACTACCAACAGAACTCGTTTCTGGCACCTTCCCCGGTGGAGTTGTGCATGGGGTGTGTTTGGAACATTTTGTCACCAGCCGAGTCCAAAATTCAGCGATTCTCCATCTCAGCCCAGAAAGCAGGTAGAACAAGTTTTGTGGTGCCTTTCTCTTGCCTACCGGGGTAGTGTAAAAACTACCAACAGAACTCGTTTCTGGCACCTTCCCCGGTGGAGTTGTGCATGGGGTATGTTTGGAACATTTTGTCACCAGCCGAGTCCAAAATTCAGGGATTCCCCATCTCAGCCCAGAAAGCAGGTAGAACAAGTTTTGTGGTGCCTTTCTCTTGCCTACCGGGGTACTGTAAAAACTACCAAGAGAACTCGTTTCTGGCACCTTCCCCGGTGGAGTTGTGCATGGGGTGTGTTTGGAACATTTTGTCACCAGCCGAGTCCAAAATTCAGCGATTCCCCATCTCAGCCCAGAAAGCAGGTAGAACAAGTTTTGTGGTGCCTTTCAGCTGCCTACCGGGGTAGTGTAAAAACTACCAAGAGAACTCGTTTCTGGCACCTTCCCCGGTGGAGTTGTGCATGGGGTGTGTTTGGAACATTTTGTCACCAGCCGAGTCCAAAATTCAGCGATTCTCCATCTCAGCCCAGAAAGCAGGTAGAACAAGTTTTGTGGTGCCTTTCAGCTGCCTACCGGGGTAGTGTAAAAACTACCAACAGAACTCGTTTCTGGCACCTTCCCCGGTGGAGTTGTGCATGGGGTGTGTTTGGAACATTTTGTCACCAGCCGAGTCCAAAATTCAGCTGTTCCCCATCTCAGCCCAGAAAGCAGGTACAACAAGTTTTGTGGTGCCTTTCAGCTGCCTACCGGGGTAGTGTAAAAACTACCAACAGAACTCGTTTCTGGCACCTTCCCCGGTGGAGTTGTGCATGGGGTGTGTTTGGAACATTTTGTCACCAGCCGAGTCCAAAATTCAGCGATTCCCCATCTCAGCCCAGAAAGCAAGTACAACAAGTTTTGTGGTGCCTTTCTCTTGCCTACCGGGGTAGTGTAAAAACTACCAACAGAACTCGTTTCTGGCACCTTCCCCGGTGGAGTTGTGCATGGGGTGTGTTTGGAACATTTTGTCACCAGCCGAGTCCAAAATTCAGGGATTCCCCATCTCAGCCCAGAAAGCAGGTAGAACAAGTTTTGTGGTGCCTTTCTCTTGCCTACCGGGGTACTGTAAAAACTACCAAGAGAACTCGTTTCTGGCACCTTCCCCGGTGGAGTTGTGCATGGGGTGTGTTTGGAACATTTTGTCACCAGCCGAGTCCAAAATTCAGCGATTCCCCATCTCAGCCCAGAAAGCAGGTAGAACAAGTTTTGTGGTGCCTTTCAGCTGCCTACCGGGGTACTGTAAAAACTACCAACGGAACTCGTTTCTGGCACCTTCCCCGGTGGAGTTGTGCATGGGGTGTGTTTGGAACATTTTGTCACCAGCCGAGTCCAAAAGTCAGCGATTCCCCATCTCAGCCCAGAAAGCAGGTAGAACAAGTTTTGTGGTGCCTTTCAGCTGCCTACCGGGGTAGTGTAAAAACTACCAACAGAACTCGTTTCTGGCACCTTCCCCGGTGGAGTTGTGCATGGGGTGTGTTTGGAACATTTTGTCACCAGCCGAGTCCAAAATTCAGCGATTCTCCATCTCAGCCCAGAAAGCAGGTAGAACAAGTTTTGTGGTGCCTTTCAGCTGCCTACCGGGGTAGTGTAAAAACTACCAAGAGAACTCGTTTCTGGCACCTTCCCCGGTGGAGTTGTGCATGGGGTGTGTTTGGAACATTTTGTCACCAGCCGAGTCCAAAATTCAGCGATTCCCCATCTCAGCCCAGAAAGCAGGTAGAACAAGTTTTGTGGTGCCTTTCAGCTGCCTACCGGGGTAGTGTAAAAACTACCAACAGAACTCGTTTCTGGCACCTTCCCCGGTGGAGTTGTGCATGGGGTGTGTTTGGAACATTTTGTCACCAGCCGAGTCCAAAATTCAGCCGTTCCCCATCTCAGCCCAGAAAGCAGGTAGAACAAGTTTTGTGGTGCCTTTCTCTTGCCTACCGGGGTACTGTAAAAACTACCAAGAGAACTCGTTTCTGGCACCTTCCCCGGTGGAGTTGTGCATGGGGTGTGTTTGGAACATTTTGTCACCAGCCGAGTCCAAAATTCAGCGATTCCCCATCTCAGCCCAGAAAGCAGGTAGAACAAGTTTTGTGGTGCCTTTCAGCTGCCTACCGGGGTAGTGTAAAAACTACCAACAGAACTCGTTTCTGGCACCTTCCCCGGTGGAGTTGTGCATGGGGTGTGTTTGGAACATTTTGTCACCAGCCGAGTCCAAAATTCAGCGATTCTCCATCTCAGCCCAGAAAGCAGGTAGAACAAGTTTTGTGGTGCCTTTCTCTTGCCTACCGGGGTAGTGTAAAAACTACCAACAGAACTCGTTTCTGGCACCTTCCCCGGTGGAGTTGTGCATGGGGTGTGTTTGGAACATTTTGTCACCAGCCGAGTCCAAAATTCAGCGATTCCCCATCTCAGCCCAGAAAGCAGGTAGAACAAGTTTTGTGGTGCCTTTCTCTTGCCTACCGGGGTAGTGTAAAAACTACCAACAGAACTCGTTTCTGGCACCTTCCCCGGTGGAGTTGTGCATGGGGTGTGTTTGGAACATTTTGTCACCAGCCGAGTCCAAAATTCAGCGATTCCCCATCTCAGCCCAGAAAGCAGGTAGAACAAGTTTTGTGGTGCCTTTCTCTTGCCTACCGGGGTACTGTAAAAACTACCAACAGAACTCGTTTCTGGCACCTTCCCCGGTGGAGTTGTGCATGGGGTGTGTTTGGAACATTTTGTCACCAGCCGAGTCCAAAATTCAGCGATTCTCCATCTCAGCCCAGAAAGCAGGTAGAACAAGTTTTGTGGTGCCTTTCAGCTGCCTACCGGGGTAGTGTAAAAACTACCAAGAGAACTCGTTTCTGGCACCTTCCCCGGTGGAGTTGTGCATGGGGTGTGTTTGGAACATTTTGTCACCAGCCGAGTCCAAAAGTCAGCGATTCCCCATCTCAGCCCAGAAAGCAGGTAGAACAAGTTTTGTGGTGCCTTTCAGCTGCCTACCGGGGTAGTGTAAAAACTACCAACAGAACTCGTTTCTGGCACCTTCCCCGGTGGAGTTGTGCATGGGGTGTGTTTGGAACATTTTGTCAGCAGCCGGGTCCAAAATTCAGCCGTTCCCCACCTCAGCCCAGAAAGCAGGTAGAACAAGTTTTGTGGTGCCTTTCAGCTGCCTACCGGGGTAGTGTAAAAACTACCAACGGAACTCGTTTCTGGCACCTTCCCCGGTGGAGTTGTGCATGGGGTGTGTTTGGAACATTTTGTCACCAGCCGAGTCCAAAATTCAGCGATTCCCCATCTCAGCCCAGAAAGCAGGTAGAACAAGTTTTGTGGTGCCTTTCTCTTGCCTACCAGGGTAGTGTAAAAACTACCAACAGAACTCGTTTCTGGCACCTTCCCCGGTGGAGTTGTGCATGGGGTGTGTTTGGAACATTTTGTCACCAGCCGAGTCCAAAATTCAGCGATTCCCCATCTCAGCCCAGAAAGCAGGTAGAACAAGTTTTGTGGTGCCTTTCTCTTGCCTACCGGGGTAGTGTAAAAACTACCAACAGAACTCGTTTCTGGCACCTTCCCCGGTGGAGTTGTGCATGGGGTGTGTTTGGAACATTTTGTCACCAGCCGAGTCCAAAATTCAGGGATTCCCCATCTCAGCCCAGAAAGCAGGTAGAACAAGTTTTGTGGTGCCTTTCTCTTGCCTACCGGGGTAGTGTAAAAACTACCAACAGAACTCGTTTCTGGCACCTTCCCCGGTGGAGTTGTGCATGGGGTGTGTTTGGAACATTTTGTCACCAGCCGAGTCGAAAATTCAGCTATTCCCCATCTCAGCCCAGAAAGCAGGTAGAACAAGTTTTGTGGTGCCTTTCAGCTGCCTACCGGGGTAGTGTAAAAACTACCAACAGAACTCGTTTCTGGCACCTTCCCCGGTGGAGTTGTGCATGGGGTGTGTTTGGAACATTTTGTCACCAGCCGAGTCCAAAATTCAGCGATTCTCCATCTCAGCCCAGAAAGCAGGTAGAACAAGTTTTGTGGTGCCTTTCTCTTGCCTACCGGGGTAGTGTAAAAACTACCAACAGAACTCGTTTCTGGCACCTTCCCCGGTGGAGTTGTGCATGGGGTGTGTTTGGAACATTTTGTCACCAGCCGAGTCCAAAATTCAGCGATTCCCCATCTCAGCCCAGAAAGCAGGTAGAACAAGTTTTGTGGTGCCTTTCTCTTGCCTACCGGGGTAGTGTAAAAACTACCAACAGAACTCGTTTCTGGCACCTTCCCCGGTGGAGTTGTGCATGGGGTGTGTTTGGAACATTTTGTCACCAGCCGAGTCCAAAATTCAGCGATTCCCCATCTCAGCCCAGAAAGCAGGTAGAACAAGTTTTGTGGTGCCTTTCTCTTGCCTACCGGGGTACTGTAAAAACTACCAACAGAACTCGTTTCTGGCACCTTCCCCGGTGGAGTTGTGCATGGGGTGTGTTTGGAACATTTTGTCACCAGCCGAGTCCAAAATTCAGCGATTCTCCATCTCAGCCCAGAAAGCAGGTAGAACAAGTTTTGTGGTGCCTTTCAGCTGCCTACCGGGGTAGTGTAAAAACTACCAACAGAACTCGTTTCTGGCACCTTCCCCGGTGGAGTTGTGCATGGGGTGTGTTTGGAACATTTTGTCACCAGCCGAGTCCAAAAGTCAGCGATTCCCCATCTCAGCCCAGAAAGCAGGTAGAACAAGTTTTGTGGTGCCTTTCAGCTGCCTACCGGGGTAGTGTAAAAACTACCAACAGAACTCGTTTCTGGCACCTTCCCCGGTGGAGTTGTGCATGGGGTGTGTTTGGAACATTTTGTCAGCAGCCGGGTCCAAAATTCAGCCGTTCCCCATCTCAGCCCAGAAAGCAGGTAGAACAAGTTTTGTGGTGCCTTTCAGCTGCCTACCGGGGTAGTGTAAAAACTACCAACGGAACTCGTTTCTGGCACCTTCCCCGGTGGAGTTGTGCATGGGGTGTGTTTGGAACATTTTGTCACCAGCCGAGTCCAAAATTCAGCGATTCCCCATCTCAGCCCAGAAAGCAGGTAGAACAAGTTTTGTGGTGCCTTTCTCTTGCCTACCGGGGTAGTGTAAAAACTACCAACAGAACTCGTTTCTGGCACCTTCCCCGGTGGAGTTGTGCATGGGGTGTGTTTGGAACATTTTGTCACCAGCCGAGTCCAAAATTCAGCGATTCCCCATCTCAGCCCAGAAAGCAGGTAGAACAAGTTTTGTGGTGCCTTTCTCTTGCCTACCGGGGTAGTGTAAAAACTACCAACAGAACTCGTTTCTGGCACCTTCCCCGGTGGAGTTGTGCATGGGGTGTGTTTGGAACATTTTGTCACCAGCCGAGTCCAAAATTCAGGGATTCCCCATCTCAGCCCAGAAAGCAGGTAGAACAAGTTTTGTGGTGCCTTTCTCTTGCCTACCGGGGTAGTGTAAAAACTACCAACAGAACTCGTTTCTGGCACCTTCCCCGGTGGAGTTGTGCATGGGGTGTGTTTGGAACATTTTGTCACCAGCCGAGTCGAAAATTCAGCTATTCCCCATCTCAGCCCAGAAAGCAGGTAGAACAAGTTTTGTGGTGCCTTTCAGCTGCCTACCGGGGTAGTGTAAAAACTACCAACAGAACTCGTTTCTGGCACCTTCCCCGGTGGAGTTGTGCATGGGGTGTGTTTGGAACATTTTGTCACCAGCCGAGTCCAAAATTCAGCGATTCCCCATCTCAGCCCAGAAAGCAGGTAGAACAAGTTTTGTGGTGCCTTTCAGCTGCCTACCGGGGTAGTGTAAAAACTACCAACAGAACTCGTTTCTGGCACCTTCCCCGGTGGAGTTGTGCATGGGGTGTGTTTGGAACATTTTGTCACCAGCCGAGTCCAAAATTCAGCGATTCTCCATCTCAGCCCAGAAAGCAGGTAGAACAAGTTTTGTGGTGCCTTTCTCTTGCCTACCGGGGTAGTGTAAAAACTACCAACAGAACTCGTTTCTGGCACCTTCCCCGGTGGAGTTGTGCATGGGGTATGTTTGGAACATTTTGTCACCAGCCGAGTCCAAAATTCAGGGATTCCCCATCTCAGCCCAGAAAGCAGGTAGAACAAGTTTTGTGGTGCCTTTCAGCTGCCTACCGGGGTAGTGTAAAAACTACCAACAGAACTCGTTTCTGGCACCTTCCCCGGTGGAGTTGTGCATGGGGTGTGTTTGGAACATTTTGTCACCAGCCGAGTCCAAAATTCAGCGATTCCCCATCTCAGCCCAGAAAGCAGGTAGAACAAGTTTTGTGGTGCCTTTCAGCTGCCTACCGGGGTAGTGTAAAAACTACCAACAGAACTCGTTTCTGGCACCTTCCCCGGTGGAGTTGTGCATGGGGTGTGTTTGGAACATTTTGTCACCAGCCGAGTCCAAAATTCAGCCGTTCCCCATCTCAGCCCAGAAAGCAGGTAGAACAAGTTTTGTGGTGCCTTTCAGCTGCCTACCGGGGTAGTGTAAAAACTACCAACAGAACTCGTTTCTGGCACCTTCCCCGGTGGAGTTGTGCATGGGGTGTGTTTGGAACATTTTGTCACCAGCCGAGTCCAAAATTCAGCGATTCCCCATCTCAGCCCAGAAAGCAGGTAGAACAAGTTTTGTGGTGCCTTTCAGCTGCCTACCGGGGTAGTGTAAAAACTACCAACAGAACTCGTTTCTGGCACCTTCCCCGGTGGAGTTGTGCATGGGGTGTGTTTGGAACATTTTGTCACCAGCCGAGTCCAAAATTCAGCGATTCCCCATCTCAGCCCAGAAAGCAGGTAGAACAAGTTTTGTGGTGCCTTTCTCTTGCCTACCGGGGTAGTGTAAAAACTACCAACAGAACTCGTTTCTGGCACCTTCCCCGGTGGAGTTGTGCATGGGGTGTGTTTGGAACATTTTGTCACCAGCCGAGTCCAAAATTCAGGGATTCCCCATCTCAGCCCAGAAAGCAGGTAGAACAAGTTTTGTGGTGCCTTTCTCTTGCCTACCGGGGTAGTGTAAAAACTACCAACAGAACTCGTTTCTGGCACCTTCCCCGGTGGAGTTGTGCATGGGGTGTGTTTGGAACATTTTGTCACCAGCCGAGTCGAAAATTCAGCTATTCCCCATCTCAGCCCAGAAAGCAGGTAGAACAAGTTTTGTGGTGCCTTTCAGCTGCCTACCGGGGTAGTGTAAAAACTACCAACAGAACTCGTTTCTGGCACCTTCCCCGGTGGAGTTGTGCATGGGGTGTGTTTGGAACATTTTGTCACCAGCCGAGTCCAAAATTCAGCGATTCCCCATCTCAGCCCAGAAAGCAGGTAGAACAAGTTTTGTGGTGCCTTTCAGCTGCCTACCGGGGTAGTGTAAAAACTACCAACAGAACTCGTTTCTGGCACCTTCCCCGGTGGAGTTGTGCATGGGGTGTGTTTGGAACATTTTGTCACCAGCCGAGTCCAAAATTCAGCGATTCTCCATCTCAGCCCAGAAAGCAGGTAGAACAAGTTTTGTGGTGCCTTTCTCTTGCCTACCGGGGTAGTGTAAAAACTACCAACAGAACTCGTTTCTGGCACCTTCCCCGGTGGAGTTGTGCATGGGGTATGTTTGGAACATTTTGTCACCAGCCGAGTCCAAAATTCAGGGATTCCCCATCTCAGCCCAGAAAGCAGGTAGAACAAGTTTTGTGGTGCCTTTCTCTTGCCTACCGGGGTACTGTAAAAACTACCAAGAGAACTCGTTTCTGGCACCTTCCCCGGTGGAGTTGTGCATGGGGTGTGTTTGGAACATTTTGTCACCAGCCGAGTCCAAAATTCAGCGATTCCCCATCTCAGCCCAGAAAGCAGGTAGAACAAGTTTTGTGGTGCCTTTCAGCTGCCTACCGGGGTAGTGTAAAAACTACCAAGAGAACTCGTTTCTGGCACCTTCCCCGGTGGAGTTGTGCATGGGGTGTGTTTGGAACATTTTGTCACCAGCCGAGTCCAAAATTCAGCGATTCTCCATCTCAGCCCAGAAAGCAGGTAGAACAAGTTTTGTGGTGCCTTTCAGCTGCCTACCGGGGTAGTGTAAAAACTACCAACAGAACTCGTTTCTGGCACCTTCCCCGGTGGAGTTGTGCATGGGGTGTGTTTGGAACATTTTGTCACCAGCCGAGTCCAAAATTCAGCTGTTCCCCATCTCAGCCCAGAAAGCAGGTACAACAAGTTTTGTGGTGCCTTTCAGCTGCCTACCGGGGTAGTGTAAAAACTACCAACAGAACTCGTTTCTGGCACCTTCCCCGGTGGAGTTGTGCATGGGGTGTGTTTGGAACATTTTGTCACCAGCCGAGTCCAAAATTCAGCGATTCCCCATCTCAGCCCAGAAAGCAAGTACAACAAGTTTTGTGGTGCCTTTCTCTTGCCTACCGGGGTAGTGTAAAAACTACCAACAGAACTCGTTTCTGGCACCTTCCCCGGTGGAGTTGTGCATGGGGTGTGTTTGGAACATTTTGTCACCAGCCGAGTCCAAAATTCAGGGATTCCCCATCTCAGCCCAGAAAGCAGGTAGAACAAGTTTTGTGGTGCCTTTCTCTTGCCTACCGGGGTACTGTAAAAACTACCAAGAGAACTCGTTTCTGGCACCTTCCCCGGTGGAGTTGTGCATGGGGTGTGTTTGGAACATTTTGTCACCAGCCGAGTCCAAAATTCAGCGATTCCCCATCTCAGCCCAGAAAGCAGGTAGAACAAGTTTTGTGGTGCCTTTCAGCTGCCTACCGGGGTACTGTAAAAACTACCAACGGAACTCGTTTCTGGCACCTTCCCCGGTGGAGTTGTGCATGGGGTGTGTTTGGAACATTTTGTCACCAGCCGAGTCCAAAAGTCAGCGATTCCCCATCTCAGCCCAGAAAGCAGGTAGAACAAGTTTTGTGGTGCCTTTCAGCTGCCTACCGGGGTAGTGTAAAAACTACCAACAGAACTCGTTTCTGGCACCTTCCCCGGTGGAGTTGTGCATGGGGTGTGTTTGGAACATTTTGTCACCAGCCGAGTCCAAAATTCAGCGATTCTCCATCTCAGCCCAGAAAGCAGGTAGAACAAGTTTTGTGGTGCCTTTCAGCTGCCTACCGGGGTAGTGTAAAAACTACCAAGAGAACTCGTTTCTGGCACCTTCCCCGGTGGAGTTGTGCATGGGGTGTGTTTGGAACATTTTGTCACCAGCCGAGTCCAAAATTCAGCGATTCCCCATCTCAGCCCAGAAAGCAGGTAGAACAAGTTTTGTGGTGCCTTTCAGCTGCCTACCGGGGTAGTGTAAAAACTACCAACAGAACTCGTTTCTGGCACCTTCCCCGGTGGAGTTGTGCATGGGGTGTGTTTGGAACATTTTGTCACCAGCCGAGTCCAAAATTCAGCCGTTCCCCATCTCAGCCCAGAAAGCAGGTAGAACAAGTTTTGTGGTGCCTTTCTCTTGCCTACCGGGGTACTGTAAAAACTACCAAGAGAACTCGTTTCTGGCACCTTCCCCGGTGGAGTTGTGCATGGGGTGTGTTTGGAACATTTTGTCACCAGCCGAGTCCAAAATTCAGCGATTCCCCATCTCAGCCCAGAAAGCAGGTAGAACAAGTTTTGTGGTGCCTTTCAGCTGCCTACCGGGGTAGTGTAAAAACTACCAACAGAACTCGTTTCTGGCACCTTCCCCGGTGGAGTTGTGCATGGGGTGTGTTTGGAACATTTTGTCACCAGCCGAGTCCAAAATTCAGCGATTCTCCATCTCAGCCCAGAAAGCAGGTAGAACAAGTTTTGTGGTGCCTTTCTCTTGCCTACCGGGGTAGTGTAAAAACTACCAACAGAACTCGTTTCTGGCACCTTCCCCGGTGGAGTTGTGCATGGGGTGTGTTTGGAACATTTTGTCACCAGCCGAGTCCAAAATTCAGCGATTCCCCATCTCAGCCCAGAAAGCAGGTAGAACAAGTTTTGTGGTGCCTTTCTCTTGCCTACCGGGGTAGTGTAAAAACTACCAACAGAACTCGTTTCTGGCACCTTCCCCGGTGGAGTTGTGCATGGGGTGTGTTTGGAACATTTTGTCACCAGCCGAGTCCAAAATTCAGCGATTCCCCATCTCAGCCCAGAAAGCAGGTAGAACAAGTTTTGTGGTGCCTTTCTCTTGCCTACCGGGGTACTGTAAAAACTACCAACAGAACTCGTTTCTGGCACCTTCCCCGGTGGAGTTGTGCATGGGGTGTGTTTGGAACATTTTGTCACCAGCCGAGTCCAAAATTCAGCGATTCTCCATCTCAGCCCAGAAAGCAGGTAGAACAAGTTTTGTGGTGCCTTTCAGCTGCCTACCGGGGTAGTGTAAAAACTACCAAGAGAACTCGTTTCTGGCACCTTCCCCGGTGGAGTTGTGCATGGGGTGTGTTTGGAACATTTTGTCACCAGCCGAGTCCAAAAGTCAGCGATTCCCCATCTCAGCCCAGAAAGCAGGTAGAACAAGTTTTGTGGTGCCTTTCAGCTGCCTACCGGGGTAGTGTAAAAACTACCAACAGAACTCGTTTCTGGCACCTTCCCCGGTGGAGTTGTGCATGGGGTGTGTTTGGAACATTTTGTCAGCAGCCGGGTCCAAAATTCAGCCGTTCCCCATCTCAGCCCAGAAAGCAGGTAGAACAAGTTTTGTGGTGCCTTTCAGCTGCCTACCGGGGTAGTGTAAAAACTACCAACGGAACTCGTTTCTGGCACCTTCCCCGGTGGAGTTGTGCATGGGGTGTGTTTGGAACATTTTGTCACCAGCCGAGTCCAAAATTCAGCGATTCCCCATCTCAGCCCAGAAAGCAGGTAGAACAAGTTTTGTGGTGCCTTTCTCTTGCCTACCAGGGTAGTGTAAAAACTACCAACAGAACTCGTTTCTGGCACCTTCCCCGGTGGAGTTGTGCATGGGGTGTGTTTGGAACATTTTGTCACCAGCCGAGTCCAAAATTCAGCGATTCCCCATCTCAGCCCAGAAAGCAGGTAGAACAAGTTTTGTGGTGCCTTTCTCTTGCCTACCGGGGTAGTGTAAAAACTACCAACAGAACTCGTTTCTGGCACCTTCCCCGGTGGAGTTGTGCATGGGGTGTGTTTGGAACATTTTGTCACCAGCCGAGTCCAAAATTCAGGGATTCCCCATCTCAGCCCAGAAAGCAGGTAGAACAAGTTTTGTGGTGCCTTTCTCTTGCCTACCGGGGTAGTGTAAAAACTACCAACAGAACTCGTTTCTGGCACCTTCCCCGGTGGAGTTGTGCATGGGGTGTGTTTGGAACATTTTGTCACCAGCCGAGTCGAAAATTCAGCTATTCCCCATCTCAGCCCAGAAAGCAGGTAGAACAAGTTTTGTGGTGCCTTTCAGCTGCCTACCGGGGTAGTGTAAAAACTACCAACAGAACTCGTTTCTGGCACCTTCCCCGGTGGAGTTGTGCATGGGGTGTGTTTGGAACATTTTGTCACCAGCCGAGTCCAAAATTCAGCGATTCCCCATCTCAGCCCAGAAAGCAGGTAGAACAAGTTTTGTGGTGCCTTTCAGCTGCCTACCGGGGTAGTGTAAAAACTACCAACAGAACTCGTTTCTGGCACCTTCCCCGGTGGAGTTGTGCATGGGGTGTGTTTGGAACATTTTGTCACCAGCCGAGTCCAAAATTCAGCGATTCTCCATCTCAGCCCAGAAAGCAGGTAGAACAAGTTTTGTGGTGCCTTTCTCTTGCCTACCGGGGTAGTGTAAAAACTACCAACAGAACTCGTTTCTGGCACCTTCCCCGGTGGAGTTGTGCATGGGGTATGTTTGGAACATTTTGTCACCAGCCGAGTCCAAAATTCAGGGATTCCCCATCTCAGCCCAGAAAGCAGGTAGAACAAGTTTTGTGGTGCCTTTCTCTTGCCTACCGGGGTACTGTAAAAACTACCAAGAGAACTCGTTTCTGGCACCTTCCCCGGTGGAGTTGTGCATGGGGTGTGTTTGGAACATTTTGTCACCAGCCGAGTCCAAAATTCAGCGATTCCCCATCTCAGCCCAGAAAGCAGGTAGAACAAGTTTTGTGGTGCCTTTCAGCTGCCTACCGGGGTAGTGTAAAAACTACCAAGAGAACTCGTTTCTGGCACCTTCCCCGGTGGAGTTGTGCATGGGGTGTGTTTGGAACATTTTGTCACCAGCCGAGTCCAAAATTCAGCGATTCTCCATCTCAGCCCAGAAAGCAGGTAGAACAAGTTTTGTGGTGCCTTTCAGCTGCCTACCGGGGTAGTGTAAAAACTACCAACAGAACTCGTTTCTGGCACCTTCCCCGGTGGAGTTGTGCATGGGGTGTGTTTGGAACATTTTGTCACCAGCCGAGTCCAAAATTCAGCTGTTCCCCATCTCAGCCCAGAAAGCAGGTACAACAAGTTTTGTGGTGCCTTTCAGCTGCCTACCGGGGTAGTGTAAAAACTACCAACAGAACTCGTTTCTGGCACCTTCCCCGGTGGAGTTGTGCATGGGGTGTGTTTGGAACATTTTGTCACCAGCCGAGTCCAAAATTCAGCGATTCCCCATCTCAGCCCAGAAAGCAAGTACAACAAGTTTTGTGGTGCCTTTCTCTTGCCTACCGGGGTAGTGTAAAAACTACCAACAGAACTCGTTTCTGGCACCTTCCCCGGTGGAGTTGTGCATGGGGTGTGTTTGGAACATTTTGTCACCAGCCGAGTCCAAAATTCAGCGATTCCCCATCTCAGCCCAGAAAGCAGGTAGAACAAGTTTTGTGGTGCCTTTCTCTTGCCTACCGGGGTACTGTAAAAACTACCAAGAGAACTCGTTTCTGGCACCTTCCCCGGTGGAGTTGTGCATGGGGTGTGTTTGGAACATTTTGTCACCAGCCGAGTCCAAAATTCAGCGATTCCCCATCTCAGCCCAGAAAGCAGGTAGAACAAGTTTTGTGGTGCCTTTCAGCTGCCTACCGGGGTACTGTAAAAACTACCAACGGAACTCGTTTCTGGCACCTTCCCCGGTGGAGTTGTGCATGGGGTGTGTTTGGAACATTTTGTCACCAGCCGAGTCCAAAAGTCAGCGATTCCCCATCTCAGCCCAGAAAGCAGGTAGAACAAGTTTTGTGGTGCCTTTCAGCTGCCTACCGGGGTAGTGTAAAAACTACCAAGAGAACTCGTTTCTGGCACCTTCCCCGGTGGAGTTGTGCATGGGGTGTGTTTGGAACATTTTGTCACCAGCCGAGTCCAAAATTCAGCGATTCTCCATCTCAGCCCAGAAAGCAGGTAGAACAAGTTTTGTGGTGCCTTTCAGCTGCCTACCGGGGTAGTGTAAAAACTACCAAGAGAACTCGTTTCTGGCACCTTCCCCGGTGGAGTTGTGCATGGGGTGTGTTTGGAACATTTTGTCACCAGCCGAGTCCAAAATTCAGCGATTCCCCATCTCAGCCCAGAAAGCAGGTAGAACAAGTTTTGTGGTGCCTTTCAGCTGCCTACCGGGGTAGTGTAAAAACTACCAACAGAACTCGTTTCTGGCACCTTCCCCGGTGGAGTTGTGCATGGGGTGTGTTTGGAACATTTTGTCACCAGCCGAGTCCAAAATTCAGCCGTTCCCCATCTCAGCCCAGAAAGCAGGTAGAACAAGTTTTGTGGTGCCTTTCTCTTGCCTACCGGGGTACTGTAAAAACTACCAAGAGAACTCGTTTCTGGCACCTTCCCCGGTGGAGTTGTGCATGGGGTGTGTTTGGAACATTTTGTCACCAGCCGAGTCCAAAATTCAGCGATTCCCCATCTCAGCCCAGAAAGCAGGTAGAACAAGTTTTGTGGTGCCTTTCAGCTGCCTACCGGGGTAGTGTAAAAACTACCAACAGAACTCGTTTCTGGCACCTTCCCCGGTGGAGTTGTGCATGGGGTGTGTTTGGAACATTTTGTCACCAGCCGAGTCCAAAATTCAGCGATTCTCCATCTCAGCCCAGAAAGCAGGTAGAACAAGTTTTGTGGTGCCTTTCTCTTGCCTACCGGGGTAGTGTAAAAACTACCAACAGAACTCGTTTCTGGCACCTTCCCCGGTGGAGTTGTGCATGGGGTGTGTTTGGAACATTTTGTCACCAGCCGAGTCCAAAATTCAGCGATTCCCCATCTCAGCCCAGAAAGCAGGTAGAACAAGTTTTGTGGTGCCTTTCTCTTGCCTACCGGGGTAGTGTAAAAACTACCAACAGAACTCGTTTCTGGCACCTTCCCCGGTGGAGTTGTGCATGGGGTGTGTTTGGAACATTTTGTCACCAGCCGAGTCCAAAATTCAGCGATTCCCCATCTCAGCCCAGAAAGCAGGTAGAACAAGTTTTGTGGTGCCTTTCTCTTGCCTACCGGGGTACTGTAAAAACTACCAACAGAACTCGTTTCTGGCACCTTCCCCGGTGGAGTTGTGCATGGGGTGTGTTTGGAACATTTTGTCACCAGCCGAGTCCAAAATTCAGCGATTCTCCATCTCAGCCCAGAAAGCAGGTAGAACAAGTTTTGTGGTGCCTTTCAGCTGCCTACCGGGGTAGTGTAAAAACTACCAAGAGAACTCGTTTCTGGCACCTTCCCCGGTGGAGTTGTGCATGGGGTGTGTTTGGAACATTTTGTCACCAGCCGAGTCCAAAAGTCAGCGATTCCCCATCTCAGCCCAGAAAGCAGGTAGAACAAGTTTTGTGGTGCCTTTCAGCTGCCTACCGGGGTAGTGTAAAAACTACCAACAGAACTCGTTTCTGGCACCTTCCCCGGTGGAGTTGTGCATGGGGTGTGTTTGGAACATTTTGTCAGCAGCCGGGTCCAAAATTCAGCCGTTCCCCATCTCAGCCCAGAAAGCAGGTAGAACAAGTTTTGTGGTGCCTTTCAGCTGCCTACCGGGGTAGTGTAAAAACTACCAACGGAACTCGTTTCTGGCACCTTCCCCGGTGGAGTTGTGCATGGGGTGTGTTTGGAACATTTTGTCACCAGCCGAGTCCAAAATTCAGCGATTCCCCATCTCAGCCCAGAAAGCAGGTAGAACAAGTTTTGTGGTGCCTTTCTCTTGCCTACCAGGGTAGTGTAAAAACTACCAACAGAACTCGTTTCTGGCACCTTCCCCGGTGGAGTTGTGCATGGGGTGTGTTTGGAACATTTTGTCACCAGCCGAGTCCAAAAGTCAGCGATTCCCCATCTCAGCCCAGAAAGCAGGTAGAACAAGTTTTGTGGTGCCTTTCAGCTGCCTACCGGGGTAGTGTAAAAACTACCAACAGAACTCGTTTCTGGCACCTTCCCCGGTGGAGTTGTGCATGGGGTGTGTTTGGAACATTTTGTCACCAGCCGAGTCCAAAATTCAGCGATTCTCCATCTCAGCCCAGAAAGCAGGTAGAACAAGTTTTGTGGTGCCTTTCAGCTGCCTACCGGGGTAGTGTAAAAACTACCAACAGAACTCGTTTCTGGCACCTTCCCCGGTGGAGTTGTGCATGGGGTGTGTTTGGAACATTTTGTCAGCAGCCGAGTCCAAAATTCAGCGATTCCCCATCTCAGCCCAGAAAGCAGGTAGAACAAGTTTTGTGGTGCCTTTCAGCTGCCTACCGGGGTAGTGTAAAAACTACCAACAGAACTCGTTTCTGGCACCTTCCCCGGTGGAGTTGTGCATGGAGTGTGTTTGGAACATTTTGTCACCAGCCGAGTCCAAAATTCAGCGATTCCCCATCTCAGCCCAGAAAGCAGGTAGAACAAGTTTTGTGGTGCCTTTCAGCTGCCTACCGGGGTAGTGTAAAAACTACCAAGAGAACTCGTTTCTGGCACCTTCCCCGGTGGAGTTGTGCATGGGGTGTGTTTGGAACATTTTGTCACCAGCCGAGTCCAAAATTCAGCCGTTCCCCATCTCAGCCCAGAAAGCAGGTAGAACAAGTTTTGTGGTGCCTTTCAGCTGCCTACCGGGGTAGTGTAAAAACTACCAACAGAACTCGTTTCTGGCACCTTCCCTGGTGGAGTTGTGCATGGGGTGTGTTTGGAACATTTTGTCACCAGCCAAGTCCAAAATTCAGCGATTCCCCATCTCAGCCCAGAAAGCAGGTAGAACAAGTTTTGTGGTGCCTTTCTCTTGCCTACCGGGGTAGTGTAAAAACTACCAACAGAACTCGTTTCTGGCACCTTCCCCGGTGGAGTTGTGCATGGGGTGTGTTTGGAACATTTTGTCACCAGCCGAGTCCAAAATTCAGCCGTTCCCCATCTCAGCCCAGAAAGCAGGTAGAACAAGTTTTGTGGTGCCTTTCTCTTGCCTACCGGGGTACTGTAAAAACTACCAACAGAACTCGTTTCTGGCACCTTCCCCGGTGGAGTTGTGCATGGGGTGTGTTTGGAACATTTTGTCACCAGCCGAGTCCAAAATTCAGCGATTCCCCATCTCAGCCCAGAAAGCAGGTAGAACAAGTTTTGTGGTGCCTTTCAGCTGCCTACCGGGGTACTGTAAAAACTACCAAGAGAACTCGTTTCTGGCACCTTCCCCGGTGGAGTTGTGCATGGGGTGTGTTTGGAACATTTTGTCACCAGCCGAGTCCAAAAGTCAGCGATTCCCCATCTCAGCCCAGAAAGCAGGTAGAACAAGTTTTGTGGTGCCTTTCAGCTGCCTACCGGGGTAGTGTAAAAACTACCAACAGAACTCGTTTCTGGCACCTTCCCCGGTGGAGTTGTGCATGGGGTGTGTTTGGAACATTTTGTCACCAGCCGAGTCCAAAATTCAGCGATTCTCCATCTCAGCCCAGAAAGCAGGTAGAACAAGTTTTGTGGTGCCTTTCTCTTGCCTACCGGGGTAGTGTAAAAACTACCAACAGAACTCGTTTCTGGCATCTTCCCCGGTGGAGTTGTGCATGGGGTGTGTTTGGAACATTTTGTCACCAGCCGAGTCCAAAATTCAGCGATTCCCCATCTCAGCCCAGAAAGCAGGTAGAACAAGTTTTGTGGTGCCTTTCTCTTGCCTACCGGGGTAGTGTAAAAACTACCAACAGAACTCGTTTCTGGCACCTTCCCCGGTGGAGTTGTGCATGGGGTGTGTTTGGAACATTTTGTCACCAGCCGAGTCCAAAATTCAGCGATTCCCCATCTCAGCCCAGAAAGCAGGTAGAACAAGTTTTGTGGTGCCTTTCTCTTGCCTACCGGGGTACTGTAAAAACTACCAACAGAACTCGTTTCTGGCACCTTCCCCGGTGGAGTTGTGCATGGGGTGTGTTTGGAACATTTTGTCACCAGCCGAGTCCAAAATTCAGCGATTCTCCATCTCAGCCCAGAAAGCAGGTAGAACAAGTTTTGTGGTGCCTTTCAGCTGCCTACCGGGGTAGTGTAAAAACTACCAAGAGAACTCGTTTCTGGCACCTTCCCCGGTGGAGTTGTGCATGGGGTGTGTTTGGAACATTTTGTCACCAGCCGAGTCCAAAAGTCAGCGATTCCCCATCTCAGCCCAGAAAGCAGGTAGAACAAGTTTTGTGGTGCCTTTCAGCTGCCTACCGGGGTAGTGTAAAAACTACCAACAGAACTCGTTTCTGGCACCTTCCCCGGTGGAGTTGTGCATGGGGTGTGTTTGGAACATTTTGTCACCAGCCGAGTCCAAAATTCAGCGATTCCCCATCTCAGCCCAGAAAGCAGGTACAACAAGTTTTGTGGTGCCTTTCTCTTGCCTACCGGGGTAGTGTAAAAACTACCAACAGAACTCGTTTCTGGCACCTTCCCCGGTGGAGTTGTGCATGGGGTGTGTTTGGAACATTTTGTCACCAGCCGAGTCCAAAATTCAGCGATTCCCCATCTCAGCCCAGAAAGCAGGTAGAACAAGTTTTGTGGTGCCTTTCAGCTGCCTACCGGGGTAGTGTAAAAACTACCAACAGAACTCGTTTCTGGCACCTTCCCCGGTGGAGTTGTGCATGGGGTGTGTTTGGAACATTTTGTCACCAGCCGAGTCCAAAAGTCAGCGATTCCCCATCTCAGCCCAGAAAGCAGGTAGAACAAGTTTTGTGGTGCCTTTCAGCTGCCTACCGGGGTAGTGTAAAAACTACCAACAGAACTCGTTTCTGGCACCTTCCCCGGTGGAGTTGTGCATGGGGTGTGTTTGGAACATTTTGTCACCAGCCGAGTCCAAAATTCAGCGATTCTCCATCTCAGCCCAGAAAGCAGGTAGAACAAGTTTTGTGGTGCCTTTCAGCTGCCTACCGGGGTAGTGTAAAAACTACCAAGAGAACTCGTTTCTGGCACCTTCCCCGGTGGAGTTGTGCATGGGGTGTGTTTGGAACATTTTGTCACCAGCCGAGTCCAAAATTCAGCCGTTCCCCATCTCAGCCCAGAAAGCAGGTAGAACAAGTTTTGTGGTGCCTTTCAGCTGCCTACCGGGGTAGTTTAAAAACTACCAACAGAACTCGTTTCTGGCACCTTCCCCGGTGGAGTTGTGCATGGGGTGTGTTTGGAACATTTTGTCACCAGCCAAGTCCAAAATTCAGCGATTCCCCATCTCAGCCCAGAAAGCAGGTAGAACAAGTTTTGTGGTGCCTTTCTCTTGCCTACCGGGGTAGTGTAAAAACTACCAACAGAACTCGTTTCTGGCACCTTCCCCGGTGGAGTTGTGCATGGGGTGTGTTTGGAACATTTTGTCACCAGCCGAGTCCAAAATTCAGCCGTTCCCCATCTCAGCCCAGAAAGCAGGTAGAACAAGTTTTGTGGTGCCTTTCTCTTGCCTACCGGGGTAGTGTAAAAACTACCAACAGAACTCGTTTCTGGCACCTTCCCCGGTGGAGTTGTGCATGGGGTGTGTTTGGAACATTTTGTCACCAGCCGAGTCCAAAATTCAGCGATTCCCCATCTCAGCCCAGAAAGCAGGTAGAACAAGTTTTGTGGTGCCTTTCAGCTGCCTACCGGGGTAGTGTAAAAACTACCAAGAGAACTCGTTTCTGGCACCTTCCCCGGTGGAGTTGTGCATGGGGTGTGTTTGGAACATTTTGTCACCAGCCGAGTCCAAAATTCAGCCGTTCCCCATCTCAGCCCAGAAAGCAGGTACAACAAGTTTTGTGGTGCCTTTCAGCTGCCTACCGGGGTAGTGTAAAAACTACCAACAGAACTCGTTTCTGGCACCTTCCCCGGTGGAGTTGTGCATGGGGTGTGTTTGGAACATTTTGTCACCAGCCAAGTCCAAAATTCAGCGATTCCCCATCTCAGCCCAGAAAGCAGGTACAACAAGTTTTGTGGTGCCTTTCTCTTGCCTACCGGGGTAGTGTAAAAACTACCAACAGAACTCGTTTCTGGCACCTTCCCCGGTGGAGTTGTGCATGGGGTGTGTTTGGAACATTTTGTCAGCAGCCGAGTCCAAAATTCAGCGATTCCCCATCTCAGCCCAGAAAGCAGGTACAACAAGTTTTGTGGTGCCTTTCTCTTGCCTACCGGGGTAGTGTAAAAACTACCAACAGAACTCGTTTCTGGCACCTTCCCCGGTGGAGTTGTGCATGGGGTGTGTTTGGAACATTTTGTCACCAGCCGAGTCCAAAATTCAGCGATTCTCCATCTCAGCCCAGAAAGCAGGTAGAACAAGTTTTGTGGTGCCTTTCTCTTGCCTACCGGGGTAGTGTAAAAACTACCAACAGAACTCGTTTCTGGCACCTTCCCCGGTGGAGGTGTGCATGGGGTGTGTTTGGAACATTTTGTCACCAGCCGAGTCCAAAATTCAGCGATTCCCCATCTCAGCCCAGAAAGCAGGTAGAACAAGTTTTGTGGTGCCTTTCAGCTGCCTACCGGGGTAGTGTAAAAACTACCAACAGAACTCGTTTCTGGCACCTTCCCCGGTGGAGTTGTGCATGGGGTGTGTTTGGAACATTTTGTCACCAGCCGAGTCCAAAATTCAGCGATTCCCCATCTCAGCCCAGAAAGCAGGTAGAACAAGTTTTGTGGTGCCTTTCAGCTGCCTACCGGGGTAGTGTAAAAACTACCAACAGAACTCGTTTCTGGCACCTTCCCCGGTGGAGTTGTGCATGGGGTGTGTTTGGAACATTTTGTCACCAGCCGAGTCCAAAATTCAGCGATTCCCCATCTCAGCCCAGAAAGCAGGTACAACAAGTTTTGTGGTGCCTTTCTCTTGCCTACCGGGGTAGTGTAAAAACTACCAAGAGAACTCGTTTCTGGCACCTTCCCCGGTGGAGTTGTGCATGGGGTGTGTTTGGAACATTTTGTCACCAGCCGAGTCCAAAATTCAGCGATTCCCCATCTCAGCCCAGAAAGCAGGTAGAACAAGTTTTGTGGTGCCTTTCTGCTGCCTACCGGGGTACTGTAAAAACTACCAAGAGAACTCGTTTCTGGCACCTTCCCCGGTGGAGGTGTGCATGGGGTGTGTTTGGAACATTTTGTCAGCAGCCGAGTCCAAAATTCAGCGATTCCCCATCTCAGCCCAGAAAGCAGGTAGAACAAGTTTTGTGGTGCCTTTCAGCTGCCTACCGGGGTAGTGTAAAAACTACCAAGAGAACTCGTTTCTGGCACCTTCCCCGGTGGAGTTGTGCATGGGGTGTGTTTGGAACATTTTGTCACCAGCCGAGTCCAAAATTCAGCGATTCTCCATCTCAGCCCAGAAAGCAGGTAGAACAAGTTTTGTGGTGCCTTTCAGCTGCCTACCGGGGTAGTGTAAAAACTACCAACAGAACTCGTTTCTGGCACCTTCCCCGGTGGAGTTGTGCATGGGGTGTGTTTGGAACATTTTGTCACCAGCCGAGTCCAAAATTCAGCGATTCCCCATCTCAGCCCAGAAAGCAGGTACAACAAGTTTTGTGGTGCCTTTCTCTTGCCTACCGGGGTAGTGTAAAAACTACCAACAGAACTCGTTTCTGGCACCTTCCCCGGTGGAGTTGTGCATGGGGTGTGTTTGGAACATTTTGTCAGCAGCCGAGTCCAAAATTCAGCGATTCCCCATCTCAGCCCAGAAAGCAGGTACAACAAGTTTTGTGGTGCCTTTCTCTTGCCTACCGGGGTAGTGTAAAAACTACCAACAGAACTCGTTTCTGGCACCTTCCCCGGTGGAGTTGTGCATGGGGTGTGTTTGGAACATTTTGTCACCAGCCGAGTCCAAAATTCAGCGATTCTCCATCTCAGCCCAGAAAGCAGGTAGAACAAGTTTTGTGGTGCCTTTCTCTTGCCTACCGGGGTAGTGTAAAAACTACCAACAGAACTCGTTTCTGGCACCTTCCCCGGTGGAGGTGTGCATGGGGTGTGTTTGGAACATTTTGTCACCAGCCGAGTCCAAAATTCAGCGATTCCCCATCTCAGCCCAGAAAGCAGGTAGAACAAGTTTTGTGGTGCCTTTCAGCTGCCTACCGGGGTAGTGTAAAAACTACCAACAGAACTCGTTTCTGGCACCTTCCCCGGTGGAGTTGTGCATGGGGTGTGTTTGGAACATTTTGTCACCAGCCGAGTCCAAAATTCAGCGATTCCCCATCTCAGCCCAGAAAGCAGGTAGAACAAGTTTTGTGGTGCCTTTCAGCTGCCTACCGGGGTAGTGTAAAAACTACCAACAGAACTCGTTTCTGGCACCTTCCCCGGTGGAGTTGTGCATGGGGTGTGTTTGGAACATTTTGTCACCAGCCGAGTCCAAAATTCAGCGATTCCCCATCTCAGCCCAGAAAGCAGGTACAACAAGTTTTGTGGTGCCTTTCAGCTGCCTACCGGGGTAGTGTAAAAACTACCAACAGAACTCGTTTCTGGCACCTTCCCCGGTGGAGTTGTGCATGGGGTGTGTTTGGAACATTTTGTCACCAGCCGAGTCCAAAATTCAGCGATTCCCCATCTCAGCCCAGAAAGCAGGTAGAACAAGTTTTGTGGTGCCTTTCTCTTGCCTACCGGGGTACTGTAAAAACTACCAAGAGAACTCGTTTCTGGCACCTTCCCCGGTGGAGGTGTGCATGGGGTGTGTTTGGAACATTTTGTCAGCAGCCGAGTCCAAAATTCAGCGATTCCCCATCTCAGCCCAGAAAGCAGGTAGAACAAGTTTTGTGGTGCCTTTCAGCTGCCTACCGGGGTAGTGTAAAAACTACCAAGAGAACTCGTTTCTGGCACCTTCCCCGGTGGAGTTGTGCATGGGGTGTGTTTGGAACATTTTGTCACCAGCCGAGTCCAAAATTCAGCCGTTCCCCATCTCAGCCCAGAAAGCAGGTAGAACAAGTTTTGTGGTGCCTTTCAGCTGCCTACCGGGGTAGTGTAAAAACTACCAAGAGAACTCGTTTCTGGCACCTTCCCCGGTGGAGTTGTGCATGGGGTGTGTTTGGAACATTTTGTCACCAGCCAAGTCCAAAATTCAGCGATTCCCCATCTCAGCCCAGAAAGCAGGTAGAACAAGTTTTGTGGTGCCTTTCTCTTGCCTACCGGGGTAGTGTAAAAACTACCAACAGAACTCGTTTCTGGCACCTTCCCCGGTGGAGTTGTGCATGGGGTGTGTTTGGAACATTTTGTTACCAGCCGAGTCCAAATTTCAGCCGTTCCCCATCTCAGCCCAGAAAGCAGGTAGAACAAGTTTTGTGGTGCCTTTCAGCTGCCTACCGGGGTAGTGTAAAAACTACCAACAGAACTCGTTTCTGGCACCTTCCCCGGTGGAGTTGTGCATGGGGTGTGTTTGGAACATTTTGTCACCAGCCGAGTCCAAAATTCAGCCGTTCCCCATCTCAGCCCAGAAAGCAGGTAGAACAAGTTTTGTGGTGCCTTTCAGCTGCCTACTGGGGTAGTGTAAAAACTACCAACAGAACTCGTTTCTGGCACCTTCCCCGGTGGAGTTGTGCATGGGGTGTGTTTGGAACATTTTGTCACCAGCCAAGTCCAAAATTCAGCGATTCCCCATCTCAGCCCAGAAAGCAGGTACAACAAGTTTTGTGGTGCCTTTCTCTTGCCTACCGGGGTAGTGTAAAAACTACCAACAGAACTCGTTTCTGGCACCTTCCCCGGTGGAGTTGTGCATGGGGTGTGTTTGGAACATTTTGTCAGCAGCCGAGTCCAAAATTCAGCGATTCTCCATCTCAGCCCAGAAAGCAGGTAGAACAAGTTTTGTGGTGCCTTTCTCTTGCCTACCCGGGTAGTGTAAAAACTACCAACAGAACTCGTTTCTGGCACCTTCCCCGGTGGAGGTGTGCATGGGGTGTGTTTGGAACATTTTGTCACCAGCCGAGTCCAAAATTCAGCGATTCCCCATCTCAGCCCAGAAAGCAGGTAGAACAAGTTTTGTGGTGCCTTTCAGCTGCCTACCGGGGTAGTGTAAAAACTACCAACAGAACTCGTTTCTGGCACCTTCCCCGGTGGAGTTGTGCATGGGGTGTGTTTGGAACATTTTGTCACCAGCCGAGTCCAAAATTCAGCGATTCCCCATCTCAGCCCAGAAAGCAGGTAGAACAAGTTTTGTGGTGCCTTTCAGCTGCCTACCGGGGTAGTGTAAAAACTACCAACAGAACTCGTTTCTGGCACCTTCCCCGGTGGAGTTGTGCATGGGGTGTGTTTGGAACATTTTGTCACCAGCCGAGTCCAAAATTCAGCGATTCCCCATCTCAGCCCAGAAAGCAGGTACAACAAGTTTTGTGGTGCCTTTCTCTTGCCTACCGGGGTAGTGTAAAAACTACCAACAGAACTCGTTTCTGGCACCTTCCCCGGTGGAGTTGTGCATGGGGTGTGTTTGGAACATTTTGTCACCAGCCGAGTCCAAAATTCAGCTATTCCACATCTCAGCCCAGAAAGCAGGTAGAACAAGTTTTGTGGTGCCTTTCTCTTGCCTACCGGGGTACTGTAAAAACTACCAAGAGAACTCGTTTCTGGCACCTTCCCCGGTGGAGGTGTGCATGGGGTGTGTTTGGAACATTTTGTCACCAGCCGAGTCCAAAATTCAGCGATTCCCCATCTCAGCCCAGAAAGCAGGTAGAACAAGTTTTGTGGTGCCTTTCAGCTGCCTACCGGGGTACTGTAAAAACTACCAACAGAACTCGTTTCTGGCACCTTCCCCGGTGGAGTTGTGCATGGGGTGTGTTTGGAACATTTTGTCACCAGCCGAGTCCAAAATTCAGCGATTCCCCATCTCAGCCCAGAAAGCAGGTAGAACAAGTTTTGTGGTGCCTTTCAGCTGCCTACCGGGGTAGTGTAAGAACTACCAAGAGAACTCGTTTCTGGCACCTTCCCCGGTGGAGTTGTGCATGGGGTGTGTTTGGAACATTTTGTCACCAGCCGAGTCCAAAATTCAGCGATTCCCCATCTCAGCCCAGAAAGCAGGTAGAACAAGTTTTGTGGTGCCTTTCAGCTGCCTACCGGGGTAGTGTAAAAACTACCAAGAGAACTCGTTTCTGGCACCTTCCCCGGTGGAGGTGTGCATGGGGTGTGTTTGGAACATTTTGTCAGCAGCCGAGTCCAAAATTCAGCGATTCCCCATCTCAGCCCAGAAAGCAGGTAGAACAAGTTTTGTGGTGCCTTTCAGCTGCCTACCGGGGTAGTGTAAAAACTACCAAGAGAACTCGTTTCTGGCACCTTCCCCGGTGGAGTTGTGCATGGGGTGTGTTTGGAACATTTTGTCACCAGCCGAGTCCAAAATTCAGCCGTTCCCCATCTCAGCCCAGAAAGCAGGTAGAACAAGTTTTGTGGTGCCTTTCAGCTGCCTACCGGGGTAGTGTAAAAACTACCAACAGAACTCGTTTCTGGCACCTTCCCCGGTGGAGTTGTGCATGGGGTGTGTTTGGAACATTTTGTCACCAGCCAAGTCCAAAATTCAGCGATTCCCCATCTCAGCCCAGAAAGCAGGTAGAACAAGTTTTGTGGTGCCTTTCTCTTGCCTACCGGGGTAGTGTAAAAACTACCAACAGAACTCGTTTCTGGCACCTTCCCCGGTGGAGTTGTGCATGGGGTGTGTTTGGAACATTTTGTTACCAGCCGAGTCCAAATTTCAGCCGTTCCCCATCTCAGCCCAGAAAGCAGGTAGAACAAGTTTTGTGGTGCCTTTCAGCTGCCTACCGGGGTAGTGTAAAAACTACCAACAGAACTCGTTTCTGGCACCTTCCCCGGTGGAGTTGTGCATGGGGTGTGTTTGGAACATTTTGTCACCAGCCGAGTCCAAAATTCAGCCGTTCCCCATCTCAGCCCAGAAAGCAGGTAGAACAAGTTTTGTGGTGCCTTTCAGCTGCCTACTGGGGTAGTGTAAAAACTACCAACAGAACTCGTTTCTGGCACCTTCCCCGGTGGAGTTGTGCATGGGGTGTGTTTGGAACATTTTGTCACCAGCCAAGTCCAAAATTCAGCGATTCCCCATCTCAGCCCAGAAAGCAGGTACAACAAGTTTTGTGGTGCCTTTCTCTTGCCTACCGGGGTAGTGTAAAAACTACCAACAGAACTCGTTTCTGGCACCTTCCCCGGTGGAGTTGTGCATGGGGTGTGTTTGGAACATTTTGTCAGCAGCCGAGTCCAAAATTCAGCGATTCTCCATCTCAGCCCAGAAAGCAGGTAGAACAAGTTTTGTGGTGCCTTTCTCTTGCCTACCCGGGTAGTGTAAAAACTACCAACAGAACTCGTTTCTGGCACCTTCCCCGGTGGAGGTGTGCATGGGGTGTGTTTGGAACATTTTGTCACCAGCCGAGTCCAAAATTCAGCGATTCCCCATCTCAGCCCAGAAAGCAGGTAGAACAAGTTTTGTGGTGCCTTTCAGCTGCCTACCGGGGTAGTGTAAAAACTACCAACAGAACTCGTTTCTGGCACCTTCCCCGGTGGAGTTGTGCATGGGGTGTGTTTGGAACATTTTGTCACCAGCCGAGTCCAAAATTCAGCGATTCCCCATCTCAGCCCAGAAAGCAGGTAGAACAAGTTTTGTGGTGCCTTTCAGCTGCCTACCGGGGTAGTGTAAAAACTACCAACAGAACTCGTTTCTGGCACCTTCCCCGGTGGAGTTGTGCATGGGGTGTGTTTGGAACATTTTGTCACCAGCCGAGTCCAAAATTCAGCGATTCCCCATCTCAGCCCAGAAAGCAGGTACAACAAGTTTTGTGGTGCCTTTCTCTTGCCTACCGGGGTAGTGTAAAAACTACCAACAGAACTCGTTTCTGGCACCTTCCCCGGTGGAGTTGTGCATGGGGTGTGTTTGGAACATTTTGTCACCAGCCGAGTCCAAAATTCAGCTATTCCACATCTCAGCCCAGAAAGCAGGTAGAACAAGTTTTGTGGTGCCTTTCTCTTGCCTACCGGGGTACTGTAAAAACTACCAAGAGAACTCGTTTCTGGCACCTTCCCCGGTGGAGGTGTGCATGGGGTGTGTTTGGAACATTTTGTCACCAGCCGAGTCCAAAATTCAGCGATTCCCCATCTCAGCCCAGAAAGCAGGTAGAACAAGTTTTGTGGTGCCTTTCAGCTGCCTACCGGGGTACTGTAAAAACTACCAACAGAACTCGTTTCTGGCACCTTCCCCGGTGGAGTTGTGCATGGGGTGTGTTTGGAACATTTTGTCACCAGCCGAGTCCAAAATTCAGCGATTCCCCATCTCAGCCCAGAAAGCAGGTAGAACAAGTTTTGTGGTGCCTTTCAGCTGCCTACCGGGGTAGTGTAAGAACTACCAAGAGAACTCGTTTCTGGCACCTTCCCCGGTGGAGTTGTGCATGGGGTGTGTTTGGAACATTTTGTCACCAGCCGAGTCCAAAATTCAGCGATTCCCCATCTCAGCCCAGAAAGCAGGTAGAACAAGTTTTGTGGTGCCTTTCAGCTGCCTACCGGGGTAGTGTAAAAACTACCAACAGAACTCGTTTCTGGCACCTTCCCCGGTGGAGTTGTGCATGGGGTGTGTTTGGAACATTTTGTCACCAGCCGAGTCCAAAATTCAGTGATTCTCCATCTCAGCCCAGAAAGCAGGTAGAACAAGTTTTGTGGTGCCTTTCTCTTGCCTACCGGGGTAGTGTAAAAACTACCAACAGAACTCGTTTCTGGCATCTTCCCCGGTGGAGTTGTGCATGGGGTGTGTTTGGAACATTTTGTCACCAGCCGAGTCCAAAAGTCAGCGATTCCCCATCTCAGCCCAGAAAGCAGGTAGAACAAGTTTTGTGGTGCCTTTCTCTTGCCTACCGGGGTAGTGTAAAAACTACCAACAGAACTCGTTTCTGGCACCTTCCCCGGTGGAGTTGTGCATGGGGTGTGTTTGGAACATTTTGTCACCAGCCGAGTCCAAAATTCAGCGATTCCCCATCTCAGCCCAGAAAGCAGGTAGAACAAGTTTTGTGGTGCCTTTCTCTTGCCTACCGGGGTACTGTAAAAACTACCAAGAGAACTCGTTTCTGGCACCTTCCCCGGTGGAGTTGTGCATGGGGTGTGTTTGGAACATTTTGTCACCAGCCGAGTCCAAAATTCAGCGATTCTCCATCTCAGCCCAGAAAGCAGGTAGAACAAGTTTTGTGGTGCCTTTCAGCTGCCTACCGGGGTAGTGTAAAAACTACCAAGAGAACTCGTTTCTGGCACCTTCCCCGGTGGAGTTGTGCATGGGGTGTGTTTGGAACATTTTGTTACCAGCCGAGTCCAAAAGTCAGCGATTCCCCATCTCAGCCCAGAAAGCAGGTAGAACAAGTTTTGTGGTGCCTTTCAGCTGCCTACCGGGGTAGTGTAAAAACTACCAACAGAACTCGTTTCTGGCACCTTCCCCGGTGGAGTTGTGCATGGGGTGTGTTTGGAACATTTTGTCACCAGCCGAGTCCAAAATTCAGCGATTCCCCATCTCAGCCCAGAAAGCAGGTAGAACAAGTTTTGTGGTGCCTTTCTCTTGCCTACCGGGGTAGTGTAAAAACTACCAACAGAACTCGTTTCTGGCACCTTCCCCGGTGGAGTTGTGCATGGGGTGTGTTTGGAACATTTTGTCAGCAGCCGAGTCCAAAATTCAGGGATTCCCCATCTCAGCCCAGAAAGCAGGTAGAACAAGTTTTGTGGTGCCTTTCTCTTGCCTACCGGGGTAGTGTAAAAACTACCAACAGAACTCGTTTCTGGCACCTTCCCCGGTGGAGTTGTGCATGGGGTGTGTTTGGAACATTTTGTCACCAGCCGAGTCCAAAAGTCAGCGATTCCCCATCTCAGCCCAGAAAGCAGGTAGAACAAGTTTTGTGGTGCCTTTCAGCTGCCTACCGGGGTAGTGTAAAAACTACCAACAGAACTCGTTTCTGGCACCTTCCCCGGTGGAGTTGTGCATGGGGTGTGTTTGGAACATTTTGTCACCAGCCGAGTCCAAAATTCAGCGATTCTCCATCTCAGCCCAGAAAGCAGGTAGAACAAGTTTTGTGGTGCCTTTCAGCTGCCTACCGGGGTAGTGTAAAAACTACCAACAGAACTCGTTTCTGGCACCTTCCCCGGTGGAGTTGTGCATGGGGTGTGTTTGGAACATTTTGTCAGCAGCCGAGTCCAAAATTCAGCGATTCCCCATCTCAGCCCAGAAAGCAGGTAGAACAAGTTTTGTGGTGCCTTTCAGCTGCCTACCGGGGTAGTGTAAAAACTACCAACAGAACTCGTTTCTGGCACCTTCCCCGGTGGAGTTGTGCATGGAGTGTGTTTGGAACATTTTGTCACCAGCCGAGTCCAAAATTCAGCGATTCCCCATCTCAGCCCAGAAAGCAGGTAGAACAAGTTTTGTGGTGCCTTTCAGCTGCCTACCGGGGTAGTGTAAAAACTACCAAGAGAACTCGTTTCTGGCACCTTCCCCGGTGGAGTTGTGCATGGGGTGTGTTTGGAACATTTTGTCACCAGCCGAGTCCAAAATTCAGCGATTCCCCATCTCAGCCCAGAAAGCAGGTAGAACAAGTTTTGTGGTGCCTTTCAGCTGCCTACCGGGGTAGTGTAAAAACTACCAACAGAACTCGTTTCTGGCACCTTCCCCGGTGGAGTTGTGCATGGGGTGTGTTTGGAACATTTTGTCACCAGCCAAGTCCAAAATTCAGCGATTCCCCATCTCAGCCCAGAAAGCAGGTAGAACAAGTTTTGTGGTGCCTTTCTCTTGCCTACCAGGGTAGTGTAAAAACTACCAACAGAACTCGTTTCTGGCACCTTCCCCGGTGGAGTTGTGCATGGGGTGTGTTTGGAACATTTTGTCAGCAGCCGAGTCCAAAATTCAGCGATTCCCCATCTCAGCCCAGAAAGCAGGTAGAACAAGTTTTGTGGTGCCTTTCAGCTGCCTACCGGGGTAGTGTAAAAACTACCAACAGAACTCGTTTCTGGCACCTTCCCCGGTGGAGTTGTGCATGGGGTGTGTTTGGAACATTTTGTCACCAGCCGAGTCCAAAATTCAGCGATTCTCCATCTCAGCCCAGAAAGCAGGTAGAACAAGTTTTGTGGTGCCTTTCTCTTGCCTACCGGGGTAGTGTAAAAACTACCAACAGAACTCGTTTCTGGCACCTTCCCCGGTGGAGGTGTGCATGGGGTGTGTTTGGAACATTTTGTCACCAGCCGAGTCCAAAATTCAGCGATTCCCCATCTCAGCCCAGAAAGCAGGTAGAACAAGTTTTGTGGTGCCTTTCAGCTGCCTACCGGGGTAGTGTAAAAACTACCAACAGAACTCGTTTCTGGCACCTTCCCCGGTGGAGTTGTGCATGGGGTGTGTTTGGAACATTTTGTCACCAGCCGAGTCCAAAATTCAGCGATTCCCCATCTCAGCCCAGAAAGCAGGTACAACAAGTTTTGTGGTGCCTTTCAGCTGCCTACCGGGGTAGTGTAAAAACTACCAACAGAACTCGTTTCTGGCACCTTCCCCGGTGGAGTTGTGCATGGGGTGTGTTTGGAACATTTTGTCACCAGCCGAGTCCAAAATTCAGCGATTCCCCATCTCAGCCCAGAAAGCAGGTACAACAAGTTTTGTGGTGCCTTTCTCTTGCCTACCGGGGTAGTGTAAAAACTACCAACAGAACTCGTTTCTGGCACCTTCCCCGGTGGAGTTGTGCATGGGGTGTGTTTGGAACATTTTGTCACCAGCCGAGTCCAAAATTCAGCGATTCCCCATCTCAGCCCAGAAAGCAGGTAGAACAAGTTTTGTGGTGCCTTTCTCTTGCCTACCGGGGTAGTGTAAAAACTACCAAGAGAACTCGTTTCTGGCACCTTCCCCGGTGGAGGTGTGCATGGGGTGTGTTTGGAACATTTTGTCAGCAGCCGAGTCCAAAATTCAGCGATTCCCCATCTCAGCCCAGAAAGCAGGTAGAACAAGTTTTGTGGTGCCTTTCAGCTGCCTACCGGGGTAGTGTAAAAACTACCAACAGAACTCGTTTCTGGCACCTTCCCCGGTGGAGTTGTGCATGGGGTGTGTTTGGAACATTTTGTCACCAGCCGAGTCCAAAATTCAGCGATTCCCCATCTCAGCCCAGAAAGCAGGTAGAACAAGTTTTGTGGTGCCTTTCTCTTGCCTACCGGGGTAGTGTAAAAACTACCAACAGAACTCGTTTCTGGCACCTTCCCCGGTGGAGTTGTGCATGGGGTGTGTTTGGAACATTTTGTTACCAGCCGAGTCCAAAATTCAGCCGTTCCCCATCTCAGCCCAGAAAGCAGGTAGAACAAGTTTTGTGGTGCCTTTCAGCTGCCTACCGGGGTAGTGTAAAAACTACCAACAGAACTCGTTTCTGGCACCTTCCCCGGTGGAGTTGTGCATGGGGTGTGTTTGGAACATTTTGTCACCAGCCGAGTCCAAAATTCAGCGATTCCCCATCTCAGCCCAGAAAGCAGGTACAACAAGTTTTGTGGTGCCTTTCTCTTGCCTACCGGGGTAGTGTAAAAACTACCAAGAGAACTCGTTTCTGGCACCTTCCCCGGTGGAGTTGTGCATGGGGTGTGTTTGGAACATTTTGTCACCAGCCGAGTCCAAAATTCAGCCGTTCCCCATCTCAGCCCAGAAAGCAGGTAGAACAAGTTTTGTGGTGCCTTTCAGCTGCCTACCGGGGTAGTGTAAAAACTACCAACAGAACTCGTTTCTGGCACCTTCCCCGGTGGAGTTGTGCATGGGGTGTGTTTGGAACATTTTGTCACCAGCCAAGTCCAAAATTCAGCGATTCCCCATCTCAGCCCAGAAAGCAGGTACAACAAGTTTTGTGGTGCCTTTCTCTTGCCTACCGGGGTAGTGTAAAAACTACCAACAGAACTCGTTTCTGGCACCTTCCCCGGTGGAGTTGTGCATGGGGTGTGTTTGGAACATTTTGTTACCAGCCGAGTCCAAAATTCAGCCGTTCCCCATCTCAGCCCAGAAAGCAGGTAGAACAAGTTTTGTGGTGCCTTTCAGCTGCCTACCGGGGTAGTGTAAAAACTACCAACAGAACTCGTTTCTGGCACCTTCCCCGGTGGAGTTGTGCATGGGGTGTGTTTGGAACATTTTGTCACCAGCCGAGTCCAAAATTCAGCCGTTCCCCATCTCAGCCCAGAAAGCAGGTAGAACAAGTTTTGTGGTGCCTTTCAGCTGCCTACCGGGGTAGTGTAAAAACTACCAACAGAACTCGTTTCTGGCACCTTCCCCGGTGGAGTTGTGCATGGGGTGTGTTTGGAACATTTTGTCACCAGCCAAGTCCAAAATTCAGCGATTCCCCATCTCAGCCCAGAAAGCAGGTACAACAAGTTTTGTGGTGCCTTTCAGCTGCCTACCGGGGTAGTGTAAAAACTACCAACAGAACTCGTTTCTGGCACCTTCCCCGGTGGAGTTGTGCATGGGGTGTGTTTGGAACATTTTGTCAGCAGCCGAGTCCAAAATTCAGCGATTCCCCATCTCAGCCCAGAAAGCAGGTACAACAAGTTTTGTGGTGCCTTTCTCTTGCCTACCGGGGTAGTGTAAAAACTACCAAGAGAACTCGTTTCTGGCACCTTCCCCGGTGGAGTTGTGCATGGGGTGTGTTTGGAACATTTTGTCACCAGCCGAGTCCAAAATTCAGCGATTCTCCATCTCAGCCCAGAAAGCAGGTAGAACAAGTTTTGTGGTGCCTTTCTCTTGCCTACCGGGGTAGTGTAAAAACTACCAACAGAACTCGTTTCTGGCACCTTCCCCGGTGGAGGTGTGCATGGGGTGTGTTTGGAACATTTTGTCACCAGCCGAGTCCAAAATTCAGCGATTCCCCATCTCAGCCCAGAAAGCAGGTAGAACAAGTTTTGTGGTGCCTTTCAGCTGCCTACCGGGGTAGTGTAAAAACTACCAACAGAACTCGTTTCTGGCACCTTCCCCGGTGGAGTTGTGCATGGGGTGTGTTTGGAACATTTTGTCACCAGCCGAGTCCAAAATTCAGCGATTCCCCATCTCAGCCCAGAAAGCAGGTAGAACAAGTTTTGTGGTGCCTTTCAGCTGCCTACCGGGGTAGTGTAAAAACTACCAACAGAACTCGTTTCTGGCACCTTCCCCGGTGGAGTTGTGCATGGGGTGTGTTTGGAACATTTTGTCACCAGCCGAGTCCAAAATTCAGCGATTCCCCATCTCAGCCCAGAAAGCAGGTACAACAAGTTTTGTGGTGCCTTTCTCTTGCCTACCGGGGTAGTGTAAAAACTACCAACAGAACTCGTTTCTGGCACCTTCCCCGGTGGAGTTGTGCATGGGGTGTGTTTGGAACATTTTGTCACCAGCCGAGTCCAAAATTCAGGGATTCCCCATCTCAGCCCAGAAAGCAGGTAGAACAAGTTTTGTGGTGCCTTTCTCTTGCCTACCGGGGTACTGTAAAAACTACCAAGAGAACTCGTTTCTGGCACCTTCCCCGGTGGAGGTGTGCATGGGGTGTGTTTGGAACATTTTGTCACCAGCCGAGTCCAAAATTCAGCGATTCCCCATCTCAGCCCAGAAAGCAGGTAGAACAAGTTTTGTGGTGCCTTTCAGCTGCCTACCGGGGTACTGTAAAAACTACCAACAGAACTCGTTTCTGGCACCTTCCCCGGTGGAGTTGTGCATGGGGTGTGTTTGGAACATTTTGTCACCAGCCGAGTCCAAAATTCAGGGATTCCCCATCTCAGCCCAGAAAGCAGGTAGAACAAGTTTTGTGGTGCCTTTCAGCTGCCTACCGGGGTAGTGTAAAAACTACCAACAGAACTCGTTTCTGGCACCTTCCCCGGTGGAGTTGTGCATGGGGTGTGTTTGGAACATTTTGTCACCAGCCGAGTCCAAAATTCAGCGATTCCCCATCTCAGCCCAGAAAGCAGGTACAACAAGTTTTGTGGTGCCTTTCTCTTGCCTACCGGGGTAGTGTAAAAACTACCAACAGAACTCGTTTCTGGCACCTTCCCCGGTGGAGTTGTGCATGGGGTGTGTTTGGAACATTTTGTCACCAGCCGAGTCCAAAATTCAGGGATTCCCCATCTCAGCCCAGAAAGCAGGTAGAACAAGTTTTGTGGTGCCTTTCTCTTGCCTACCGGGGTACTGTAAAAACTACCAAGAGAACTCGTTTCTGGCACCTTCCCCGGTGGAGGTGTGCATGGGGTGTGTTTGGAACATTTTGTCACCAGCCGAGTCCAAAATTCAGCGATTCCCCATCTCAGCCCAGAAAGCAGGTAGAACAAGTTTTGTGGTGCCTTTCAGCTGCCTACCGGGGTACTGTAAAAACTACCAACAGAACTCGTTTCTGGCACCTTCCCCGGTGGAGTTGTGCATGGGGTGTGTTTGGAACATTTTGTTACCAGCCGAGTCCAAAATTCAGCCGTTCCCCATCTCAGCCCAGAAAGCAGGTAGAACAAGTTTTGTGGTGCCTTTCAGCTGCCTACCGGGGTAGTGTAAAAACTACCAACAGAACTCGTTTCTGGCACCTTCCCCGGTGGAGTTGTGCATGGGGTGTGTTTGGAACATTTTGTCACCAGCCGAGTCCAAAATTCAGCCGTTCCCCATCTCAGCCCAGAAAGCAGGTAGAACAAGTTTTGTGGTGCCTTTCAGCTGCCTACTGGGGTAGTGTAAAAACTACCAACAGAACTCGTTTCTGGCACCTTCCCCGGTGGAGTTGTGCATGGGGTGTGTTTGGAACATTTTGTCACCAGCCAAGTCCAAAATTCAGCGATTCCCCATCTCAGCCCAGAAAGCAGGTACAACAAGTTTTGTGGTGCCTTTCTCTTGCCTACCGGGGTAGTGTAAAAACTACCAACAGAACTCGTTTCTGGCACCTTCCCCGGTGGAGTTGTGCATGGGGTGTGTTTGGAACATTTTGTCAGCAGCCGAGTCCAAAATTCAGCGATTCTCCATCTCAGCCCAGAAAGCAGGTAGAACAAGTTTTGTGGTGCCTTTCTCTTGCCTACCCGGGTAGTGTAAAAACTACCAACAGAACTCGTTTCTGGCACCTTCCCCGGTGGAGGTGTGCATGGGGTGTGTTTGGAACATTTTGTCACCAGCCGAGTCCAAAATTCAGCGATTCCCCATCTCAGCCCAGAAAGCAGGTAGAACAAGTTTTGTGGTGCCTTTCAGCTGCCTACCGGGGTAGTGTAAAAACTACCAACAGAACTCGTTTCTGGCACCTTCCCCGGTGGAGTTGTGCATGGGGTGTGTTTGGAACATTTTGTCACCAGCCGAGTCCAAAATTCAGGGATTCCCCATCTCAGCCCAGAAAGCAGGTAGAACAAGTTTTGTGGTGCCTTTCAGCTGCCTACCGGGGTAGTGTAAAAACTACCAACAGAACTCGTTTCTGGCACCTTCCCCGGTGGAGGTGTGCATGGGGTGTGTTTGGAACATTTTGTCACCAGCCGAGTCCAAAATTCAGCGATTCCCCATCTCAGCCCAGAAAGCAGGTAGAACAAGTTTTGTGGTGCCTTTCAGCTGCCTACCGGGGTACTGTAAAAACTACCAACAGAACTCGTTTCTGGCACCTTCCCCGGTGGAGTTGTGCATGGGGTGTGTTTGGAACATTTTGTCACCAGCCGAGTCCAAAATTCAGCGATTCCCCATCTCAGCCCAGAAAGCAGGTAGAACAAGTTTTGTGGTGCCTTTCAGCTGCCTACCGGGGTAGTGTAAGAACTACCAAGAGAACTCGTTTCTGGCACCTTCCCCGGTGGAGTTGTGCATGGGGTGTGTTTGGAACATTTTGTCACCAGCCGAGTCCAAAAGTCAGCGATTCCCCATCTCAGCCCAGAAAGCAGGTAGAACAAGTTTTGTGGTGCCTTTCAGCTGCCTACCGGGGTAGTGTAAAAACTACCAACAGAACTCGTTTCTGGCACCTTCCCCGGTGGAGTTGTGCATGGGGTGTGTTTGGAACATTTTGTCACCAGCCGAGTCCAAAATTCAGTGATTCTCCATCTCAGCCCAGAAAGCAGGTAGAACAAGTTTTGTGGTGCCTTTCTCTTGCCTACCGGGGTAGTGTAAAAACTACCAACAGAACTCGTTTCTGGCATCTTCCCCGGTGGAGTTGTGCATGGGGTGTGTTTGGAACATTTTGTCACCAGCCGAGTCCAAAAGTCAGCGATTCCCCATCTCAGCCCAGAAAGCAGGTAGAACAAGTTTTGTGGTGCCTTTCTCTTGCCTACCGGGGTAGTGTAAAAACTACCAACAGAACTCGATTCTGGCACCTTCCCCGGTGGAGTTGTGCATGGGGTGTGTTTGGAACATTTTGTCACCAGCCGAGTCCAAAATTCAGCGATTCCCCATCTCAGCCCAGAAAGCAGGTAGAACAAGTTTTGTGGTGCCTTTCTCTTGCCTACCGGGGTACTGTAAAAACTACCAAGAGAACTCGTTTCTGGCACCTTCCCCGGTGGAGTTGTGCATGGGGTGTGTTTGGAACATTTTGTCACCAGCCGAGTCCAAAATTCAGCGATTCTCCATCTCAGCCCAGAAAGCAGGTAGAACAAGTTTTGTGGTGCCTTTCAGCTGCCTACCGGGGTAGTGTAAAAACTACCAAGAGAACTCGTTTCTGGCACCTTCCCCGGTGGAGTTGTGCATGGGGTGTGTTTGGAACATTTTGTTACCAGCCGAGTCCAAAAGTCAGCGATTCCCCATCTCAGCCCAGAAAGCAGGTAGAACAAGTTTTGTGGTGCCTTTCAGCTGCCTACCGGGGTAGTGTAAAAACTACCAACAGAACTCGTTTCTGGCACCTTCCCCGGTGGAGTTGTGCATGGGGTGTGTTTGGAACATTTTGTCACCAGCCGAGTCCAAAATTCAGCGATTCCCCATCTCAGCCCAGAAAGCAGGTACAACAAGTTTTGTGGTGCCTTTCTCTTGCCTACCGGGGTAGTGTAAAAACTACCAACAGAACTCGTTTCTGGCACCTTCCCCGGTGGAGTTGTGCATGGGGTGTGTTTGGAACATTTTGTCACCAGCCGAGTCCAAAATTCAGGGATTCCCCATCTCAGCCCAGAAAGCAGGTAGAACAAGTTTTGTGGTGCCTTTCTCTTGCCTACCGGGGTAGTGTAAAAACTACCAACAGAACTCGTTTCTGGCACCTTCCCCGGTGGAGTTGTGCATGGGGTGTGTTTGGAACATTTTGTCACCAGCCGAGTCCAAAAGTCAGCGATTCCCCATCTCAGCCCAGAAAGCAGGTAGAACAAGTTTTGTGGTGCCTTTCAGCTGCCTACCGGGGTAGTGTAAAAACTACCAACAGAACTCGTTTCTGGCACCTTCCCCGGTGGAGTTGTGCATGGGGTGTGTTTGGAACATTTTGTCACCAGCCGAGTCCAAAATTCAGCGATTCTCCATCTCAGCCCAGAAAGCAGGTAGAACAAGTTTTGTGGTGCCTTTCAGCTGCCTACCGGGGTAGTGTAAAAACTACCAACAGAACTCGTTTCTGGCACCTTCCCCGGTGGAGTTGTGCATGGGGTGTGTTTGGAACATTTTGTCACCAGCCGAGTCCAAAATTCAGCGATTCCCCATCTCAGCCCAGAAAGCAGGTAGAACAAGTTTTGTGGTGCCTTTCAGCTGCCTACCGGGGTAGTGTAAAAACTACCAACAGAACTCGTTTCTGGCACCTTCCCCGGTGGAGTTGTGCATGGAGTGTGTTTGGAACATTTTGTCACCAGCCGAGTCCAAAATTCAGCGATTCCCCATCTCAGCCCAGAAAGCAGGTAGAACAAGTTTTGTGGTGCCTTTCAGCTGCCTACCGGGGTAGTGTAAAAACTACCAAGAGAACTCGTTTCTGGCACCTTCCCCGGTGGAGTTGTGCATGGGGTGTGTTTGGAACATTTTGTCACCAGCCGAGTCCAAAATTCAGCGATTCCCCATCTCAGCCCAGAAAGCAGGTAGAACAAGTTTTGTGGTGCCTTTCAGCTGCCTACCGGGGTAGTGTAAAAACTACCAACAGAACTCGTTTCTGGCACCTTCCCCGGTGGAGTTGTGCATGGGGTGTGTTTGGAACATTTTGTCACCAGCCAAGTCCAAAATTCAGCGATTCCCCATCTCAGCCCAGAAAGCAGGTAGAACAAGTTTTGTGGTGCCTTTCTCTTGCCTACCGGGGTAGTGTAAAAACTACCAACAGAACTCGTTTCTGGCACCTTCCCCGGTGGAGTTGTGCATGGGGTGTGTTTGGAACATTTTGTCACCAGCCGAGTCCAAAATTCAGGGATTCCCCATCTCAGCCCAGAAAGCAGGTAGAACAAGTTTTGTGGTGCCTTTCAGCTGCCTACCGGGGTAGTGTAAAAACTACCAACAGAACTCGTTTCTGGCACCTTCCCCGGTGGAGTTGTGCATGGGGTGTGTTTGGAACATTTTGTCACCAGCCGAGTCCAAAATTCAGCGATTCCCCATCTCAGCCCAGAAAGCAGGTAGAACAAGTTTTGTGGTGCCTTTCAGCTGCCTACCGGGGTAGTGTAAAAACTACCAACAGAACTCGTTTCTGGCACCTTCCCCGGTGGAGTTGTGCATGGGGTGTGTTTGGAACATTTTGTCACCAGCCAAGTCCAAAATTCAGCGATTCCCCATCTCAGCCCAGAAAGCAGGTAGAACAAGTTTTGTGGTGCCTTTCTCTTGCCTACCGGGGTAGTGTAAAAACTACCAACAGAACTCGTTTCTGGCACCTTCCCCGGTGGAGTTGTGCATGGGGTGTGTTTGGAACATTTTGTCACCAGCCGAGTCCAAAATTCAGCGATTCCCCATCTCAGCCCAGAAAGCAGGTAGAACAAGTTTTGTGGTGCCTTTCAGCTGCCTACCGGGGTAGTGTAAAAACTACCAACAGAACTCGTTTCTGGCACCTTCCCCGGTGGAGTTGTGCATGGGGTGTGTTTGTAACATTTTGTCACCAGCCGAGTCCAAAATTCAGCGATTCCCCATCTCAGCCCAGAAAGCAGGTAGAACAAGTTTTGTGGTGCCTTTCAGCTGCCTACCGGGGTAGTGTAAAAACTACCAAGAGAACTCGTTTCTGGCACCTTCCCCGGTGGAGTTGTGCATGGGGTGTGTTTGGAACATTTTGTCACCAGCCGAGTCCAAAATTCAGCCGTTCCCCATCTCAGCCCAGAAAGCAGGTAGAACAAGTTTTGTGGTGCCTTTCAGCTGCCTACCGGGGTAGTGTAAAAACTACCAACAGAACTCGTTTCTGGCACCTTCCCCGGTGGAGTTGTGCATGGGGTGTGTTTGGAACATTTTGTCACCAGCCAAGTCCAAAATTCAGCGATTCCCCATCTCAGCCCAGAAAGCAGGTAGAACAAGTTTTGTGGTGCCTTTCTCTTGCCTACCAGGGTAGTGTAAAAAACTACCAACAGAACTCGTTTCTGGCACCTTCCCCGGTGGAGTTGTGCATGGGGTGTGTTTGGAACATTTTGTCAGCAGCCGAGTCCAAAATTCAGCGATTCCCCATCTCAGCCCAGAAAGCAGGTAGAACAAGTTTTGTGGTGCCTTTCAGCTGCCTACCGGGGTAGTGTAAAAACTACCAACAGAACTCGTTTCTGGCACCTTCCCCGGTGGAGTTGTGCATGGGGTGTGTTTGGAACATTTTGTCACCAGCCGAGTCCAAAATTCAGCGATTCTCCATCTCAGCCCAGAAAGCAGGTAGAACAAGTTTTGTGGTGCCTTTCTCTTGCCTACCGGGGTAGTGTAAAAACTACCAACAGAACTCGTTTCTGGCACCTTCCCCGGTGGAGGTGTGCATGGGGTGTGTTTGGAACATTTTGTCACCAGCCGAGTCCAAAATTCAGCGATTCCCCATCTCAGCCCAGAAAGCAGGTAGAACAAGTTTTGTGGTGCCTTTCAGCTGCCTACCGGGGTAGTGTAAAAACTACCAACAGAACTCGTTTCTGGCACCTTCCCCGGTGGAGTTGTGCATGGGGTGTGTTTGGAACATTTTGTCACCAGCCGAGTCCAAAATTCAGCGATTCCCCATCTCAGCCCAGAAAGCAGGTACAACAAGTTTTGTGGTGCCTTTCAGCTGCCTACCGGGGTAGTGTAAAAACTACCAACAGAACTCGTTTCTGGCACCTTCCCCGGTGGAGTTGTGCATGGGGTGTGTTTGGAACATTTTGTCACCAGCCGAGTCCAAAATTCAGCGATTCCCCATCTCAGCCCAGAAAGCAGGTACAACAAGTTTTGTGGTGCCTTTCTCTTGCCTACCGGGGTAGTGTAAAAACTACCAACAGAACTCGTTTCTGGCACCTTCCCCGGTGGAGTTGTGCATGGGGTGTGTTTGGAACATTTTGTCACCAGCCGAGTCCAAAATTCAGCGATTCCCCATCTCAGCCCAGAAAGCAGGTAGAACAAGTTTTGTGGTGCCTTTCTCTTGCCTACCGGGGTACTGTAAAAACTACCAAGAGAACTCGTTTCTGGCACCTTCCCCGGTGGAGGTGTGCATGGGGTGTGTTTGGAACATTTTGTCACCAGCCGAGTCCAAAATTCAGCGATTCCCCATCTCAGCCCAGAAAGCAGGTAGAACAAGTTTTGTGGTGCCTTTCAGCTGCCTACCGGGGTAGTGTAAAAACTACCAACAGAACTCGTTTCTGGCACCTTCCCCGGTGGAGTTGTGCATGGGGTGTGTTTGGAACATTTTGTCACCAGCCAAGTCCAAAATTCAGCGATTCCCCATCTCAGCCCAGAAAGCAGGTACAACAAGTTTTGTGGTGCCTTTCTCTTGCCTACCGGGGTAGTGTAAAAACTACCAACAGAACTCGTTTCTGGCACCTTCCCCGGTGGAGTTGTGCATGGGGTGTGTTTGGAACATTTTGTTACCAGCCGAGTCCAAAATTCAGCCGTTCCCCATCTCAGCCCAGAAAGCAGGTAGAACAAGTTTTGTGGTGCCTTTCAGCTGCCTACCGGGGTAGTGTAAAAACTACCAACAGAACTCGTTTCTGGCACCTTCCCCGGTGGAGTTGTGCATGGGGTGTGTTTGGAACATTTTGTCACCAGCCAAGTCCAAAATTCAGCGATTCCCCATCTCAGCCCAGAAAGCAGGTAGAACAAGTTTTGTGGTGCCTTTCTCTTGCCTACCGGGGTAGTGTAAAAACTACCAAGAGAACTCGTTTCTGGCACCTTCCCCGGTGGAGTTGTGCATGGGGTGTGTTTGGAACATTTTGTCACCAGCCGAGTCCAAAATTCAGCCGTTCCCCATCTCAGCCCAGAAAGCAGGTAGAACAAGTTTTGTGGTGCCTTTCAGCTGCCTACCGGGGTAGTGTAAAAACTACCAACAGAACTCGTTTCTGGCACCTTCCCCGGTGGAGTTGTGCATGGGGTGTGTTTGGAACATTTTGTCACCAGCCAAGTCCAAAATTCAGCGATTCCCCATCTCAGCCCAGAAAGCAGGTACAACAAGTTTTGTGGTGCCTTTCTCTTGCCTACCGGGGTAGTGTAAAAACTACCAACAGAACTCGTTTCTGGCACCTTCCCCGGTGGAGTTGTGCATGGGGTGTGTTTGGAACATTTTGTTACCAGCCGAGTCCAAAATTCAGCCGTTCCCCATCTCAGCCCAGAAAGCAGGTAGAACAAGTTTTGTGGTGCCTTTCAGCTGCCTACCGGGGTAGTGTAAAAACTACCAACAGAACTCGTTTCTGGCACCTTCCCCGGTGGAGTTGTGCATGGGGTGTGTTTGGAACATTTTGTCACCAGCCGAGTCCAAAATTCAGCCGTTCCCCATCTCAGCCCAGAAAGCAGGTAGAACAAGTTTTGTGGTGCCTTTCAGCTGCCTACCGGGGTAGTGTAAAAACTACCAACAGAACTCGTTTCTGGCACCTTCCCCGGTGGAGTTGTGCATGGGGTGTGTTTGGAACATTTTGTCACCAGCCAAGTCCAAAATTCAGCGATTCCCCATCTCAGCCCAGAAAGCAGGTACAACAAGTTTTGTGGTGCCTTTCAGCTGCCTACCGGGGTAGTGTAAAAACTACCAACGGAACTCGTTTCTGGCACCTTCCCCGGTGGAGTTGTGCATGGGGTGTGTTTGGAACATTTTGTCAGCAGCCGAGTCCAAAATTCAGCGATTCCCCATCTCAGCCCAGAAAGCAGGTAGAACAAGTTTTGTGGTGCCTTTCTCTTGCCTACCGGGGTAGTGTAAAAACTACCAACAGAACTCGTTTCTGGCACCTTCCCCGGTGGAGTTGTGCATGGGGTGTGTTTGGAACATTTTGTCACCAGCCGAGTCCAAAATTCAGCGATTCTCCATCTCAGCCCAGAAAGCAGGTAGAACAAGTTTTGTGGTGCCTTTCTCTTGCCTACCGGGGTAGTGTAAAAACTACCAACAGAACTCGTTTCTGGCACCTTCCCCGGTGGAGGTGTGCATGGGGTGTGTTTGGAACATTTTGTCACCAGCCGAGTCCAAAATTCAGCGATTCCCCATCTCAGCCCAGAAAGCAGGTAGAACAAGTTTTGTGGTGCCTTTCAGCTGCCTACCGGGGTAGTGTAAAAACTACCAACAGAACTCGTTTCTGGCACCTTCCCCGGTGGAGTTGTGCATGGGGTGTGTTTGGAACATTTTGTCACCAGCCGAGTCCAAAATTCAGCGATTCCCCATCTCAGCCCAGAAAGCAGGTACAACAAGTTTTGTGGTGCCTTTCAGCTGCCTACCGGGGTAGTGTAAAAACTACCAACAGAACTCGTTTCTGGCACCTTCCCCGGTGGAGTTGTGCATGGGGTGTGTTTGGAACATTTTGTCACCAGCCGAGTCCAAAATTCAGCCATTCCCCATCTCAGCCCAGAAAGCAGGTACAACAAGTTTTGTGGTGCCTTTCTCTTGCCTACCGGGGTAGTGTAAAAACTACCAACAGAACTCGTTTCTGGCACCTTCCCCGGTGGAGTTGTGCATGGGGTGTGTTTGAACATTTTGTCACCAGCCGAGTCCAAAATTCAGCGATTCCCCATCTCAGCCCAGAAAGCAGGTAGAACAAGTTTTGTGGTGCCTTTCAGCTGCCTACCGGGGTAGTGTAAAAACTACCAACAGAACTCGTTTCTGGCACCTTCCCCGGTGGAGTTGTGCATGGGGTGTGTTTGGAACATTTTGTCACCAGCCGAGTCCAAAATTCAGCGATTCCCCATCTCAGCCCAGAAAGCAGGTAGAACAAGTTTTGTGGTGCCTTTCAGCTGCCTACCGGGGTAGTGTAAAAACTACCAACATAACTCGTTTCTGGCACCTTCCCCGGTGGAGTTGTGCATGGGGTGTGTTTGGAACATTTTGTCACCAGCCGAGTCCAAAATTCAGCTATTCCCCATCTCAGCCCAGAAAGCAGGTAGAACAAGTTTTGTGGTGCCTTTCAGCTGCCTACCGGGGTAGTGTAAAAACTACCAACAGAACTCGTTTCTGGCACCTTCCCCGGTGGAGTTGTGCATGGGGTGTGTTTGGAACATTTTGTCACCAGCCGAGTCCAAAATTCAGCGATTCCCCATCTCAGCCCAGAAAGCAGGTAGAACAAGTTTTGTGGTGCCTTTCAGCTGCCTACCGGGGTAGTGTAAAAACTACCAACAGAACTCGTTTCTGGCACCTTCCCCGGTGGAGTTGTGCATGGGGTGTGTTTGGAACATTTTGTCACCAGCCGAGTCCAAAATTCAGCGATTCCCCATCTCAGCCCAGAAAGCAGGTAGAACAAGTTTTGTGGTGCCTTTCTCTTGCCTACCGGGGTAGTGTAAAAACTACCAACAGAACTCGTTTCTGGCACCTTCCCCGGTGGAGTTGTGCATGGGGTGTGTTTGGAACATTTTGTCACCAGCCGAGTCCAAAATTCAGCGATTCCCCATCTCAGCCCAGAAAGCAGGTAGAACAAGTTTTGTGGTGCCTTTCAGCTGCCTACCGGGGTAGTGTAAAAACTACCAACAGAACTCGTTTCTGGCACCTTCCCCGGTGGAGTTGTGCATGGGGTGTGTTTGGAACATTTTGTCACCAGCCGAGTCCAAAATTCAGCGATTCCCCATCTCAGCCCAGAAAGCAGGTAGAACAAGTTTTGTGGTGCCTTTCAGCTGCCTACCGGGGTAGTGTAAAAACTACCAACAGAACTCGTTTCTGGCACCTTCCCCGGTGGAGTTGTGCATGGGGTGTGTTTGGAACATTTTGTCACCGGCCGAGTCCAAAATTCAGCGATTCCCCATCTCAGCCCAGAAAGCAGGTAGAACAAGTTTTGTGGTGCCTTTCAGCTGCCTACCGGGGTAGTGTAAAAACTACCAACAGAACTCGTTTCTGGCACCTTCCCCGGTGGAGTTGTGCATGGGGTGTGTTTGGAACATTTTGTCACCAGCCGAGTCCAAAATTCAGCGATTCCCCATCTCAGCCCAGAAAGCAGGTAGAACAAGTTTTGTGGTGCCTTTCTCTTGCCTACCGGGGTAGTGTAAAAACTACCAACAGAACTCGTTTCTGGCACCTTCCCCGGTGGAGTTGTGCATGGGGTGTGTTTGGAACATTTTGTCACCAGCCGAGTCCAAAATTCAGCGATTCCCCATCTCAGCCCAGAAAGCAGGTAGAACAAGTTTTGTGGTGCCTTTCAGCTGCCTACCGGGGTAGTGTAAAAACTACCAACAGAACTCGTTTCTGGCACCTTCCCCGGTGGAGTTGTGCATGGGGTGTGTTTGGAACATTTTGTCACCAGCCGAGTCCAAAATTCAGCGATTCCCCATCTCAGCCCAGAAAGCAGGTAGAACAAGTTTTGTGGTGCCTTTCAGCTGCCTACCGGGGTAGTGTAAAAACTACCAAGAGAACTCGTTTCTGGCACCTTCCCCGGTGGAGTTGTGCATGGGGTGTGTTTGGAACATTTTGTCACCGGCCGAGTCCAAAATTCAGCGATTCCCCATCTCAGCCCAGAAAGCAGGTAGAACAAGTTTTGTGGTGCCTTTCAGCTGCCTACCGGGGTAGTGTAAAAACTACCAACAGAACTCGTTTCTGGCACCTTCCCCGGTGGAGTTGTGCATGGGGTGTGTTTGGAACATTTTGTCACCAGCCGAGTCCAAAATTCAGCGATTCCCCATCTCAGCCCAGAAAGCAGGTAGAACAAGTTTTGTGGTGCCTTTCAGCTGCCTACCGGGGTAGTGTAAAAACTACCAACAGAACTCGTTTCTGGCACCTTCCCCGGTGGAGTTGTGCATGGGGTGTGTTTGGAACATTTTGTCACCAGCCGAGTCGAAAATTCAGCGATTCCCCATCTCAGCCCAGAAAGCAGGTAGAACAAGTTTTGTGGTGCCTTTCAGCTGCCTACCGGGGTAGTGTAAAAACTACCAACAGAACTCGTTTCTGGCACCTTCCCCGGTGGAGTTGTGCATGGGGTGTGTTTGGAACATTTTGTCACCAGCCGAGTCGAAAATTCAGCGATTCCCCATCTCAGCCCAGAAAGCAGGTAGAACAAGTTTTGTGGTGCCTTTCAGCTGCCTACCGGGGTAGTGTAAAAACTACCAACAGAACTCGTTTCTGGCACCTTCCCCGGTGGAGGTGTGCATGGGGTGTGTTTGGAACATTTTGTCACCAGCCGAGTCCAAAATTCAGCGATTCCCCATCTCAGCCCAGAAAGCAGGTAGAACAACTTTTGTGGTGCCTTTCAGCTGCCTACCGGGGTAGTGTAAAAACTACCAAGAGAACTCGTTTCTGGCACCTTCCCCGGTGGAGTTGTGCATGGGGTGTGTTTGGAACATTTTGTCACCAGCCGAGTCCAAAATTCAGCGATTCCCCATCTCAGCCCAGAAAGCAGGTAGAACAAGTTTTGTGGTGCCTTTCAGCTGCCTACCGGGGTAGTGTAAAAACTACCAACAGAACTCGTTTCTGGCACCTTCCCCGGTGGAGTTGTGCATGGGGTGTGTTTGGAACATTTTGTCACCAGCCGAGTCCAAAATTCAGCGATTCCCCATCTCAGCCCAGAAAGCAGGTAGAACAAGTATTGTGGTGCCTTTCAGCTGCCTACCGGGGTAGTGTAAAAACTACCAACAGAACTCGTTTCTGGCACCTTCCCCGGTGGAGTTGTGCATGGGGTGTGTTTGGAACATTTTGTCACCAGCCGAGTCCAAAATTCAGCGATTCCCCATCTCAGCCCAGAAAGCAGGTAGAACAAGTTTTGTGGTGCCTTTCAGCTGCCTACCGGGGTAGTGTAAAAACTACCAACAGCACTCGTTTCTGGCACCTTCCCCGGTGGAGTTGTGCATGGTGTGTTTTTGGAACATTTTGTCACCAGCCGAGTCCAAAATTCAGCCGTTCCCCATCTCAGCCCAGAAAGCAGGTAGAACAAGTTTTGTTGGTGCCTTTCAGCTGCCTACCGGGGTAGTGTAAAAACTACCAACAGAACTCGTTTCTGGCACCTTCCCCGGTGGAGGTGTGCATGGGGTGTGTTTGGAACATTTTGTCACCAGCCGAGTCCAAAATTCAGCGATTCCCCATCTCAGCCCAGAAAGCAGGTAGAACAACTTTTGTGGTGCCTTTCAGCTGCCTACTGGGGTAGTGTAAAAACTACTAAGAGAACTCGTTTCTGGCACCTTCCCCGGTGGAGTTGTGCATGGGGTGTGTTTGGAACATTTTGTCACCAGCCGAGTCCAAAATTCAGCGATTCCCCATCTCAGCCCAGAAAGCAGGTAGAACAAGTTTTGTGGTGCCTTTCAGCTGCCTACCGGGGTAGTGTAAAAACTACCAACACAACTCGTTTCTGGCACCTTCCCCGGTGGAGTTGTGCATGGGGTGTGTTTGGAACATTTTGTCACCGGCCGAGTCCAAAATTCAGCGATTCCCCATCTCAGCCCAGAAAGCAGGTAGAACAAGTTTTGTGGTGCCTTTCAGCTGCCTACCGGGGTAGTGTAAAAACTACCAACAGAACTCGTTTCTGGCACCTTTGCCGGTGGAGTTGTGCATGGGGTGTGTTTGGAACATTTTGTCACCAGCCGAGTCCAAAATTCAGCGATTCCCCATCTCAGCCCAGAAAGCAGGTAGAACAAGTTTTGTGGTGCCTTTCAGCTGCCTACCGGGGTAGTGTAAAAACTACCAACAGAACTCATTTCTGGCACCTTCCCCGGTGGAGTTGTGCATGGGGTGTGTTTGGAACATTTTGTCACCAGCCGAGTCCAAAAGTCAGCGATTCCCCATCTCAGCCCAGAAAGCAGGTAGAACAAGTTTTGTGGTGCCTTTCAGCTGCCTACCGGGGTAGTGTAAAAACTACCAACAGAACTCGTTTCTGGCACCTTCCCCGGTGGAGTTGTGCATGGGGTGTGTTTGGAACATTTTGTCACCAGCCGAGTCCAAAATTCAGCGATTCCCCATCTCAGCCCAGAAAGCAGGTAGAACAAGTTTTGTGGTGCCTTTCAGCTGCCTACCGGGGTAGTGTAAAAACTACCAACAGAACTCGTTTCTGGCACCTTCCCCGGTGGAGGTGTGCATGGGGTGTGTTTGGAACATTTTGTCACCAGCCGAGTCCAAAATTCAGCGATTCCCCATCTCAGCCCAGAAAGCAGGTAGAACAACTTTTGTGGTGCCTTTCAGCTGCCTACCGGGGTAGTGTAAAAACTACCAAGAGAACTCGTTTCTGGCACCTTCCCCGGTGGAGTTGTGCATGGGGTGTGTTTGGAACATTTTGTCACCAGCCGAGTCCAAAATTCAGCGATTCCCCATCTCAGCCCAGAAAGCAGGTAGAACAAGTTTTGTGGTGCCTTTCAGCTGCCTACCGGGGTAGTGTAAAAACTACCAACGGAACTCGTTTCTGGCACCTTCCCCGGTGGAGTTGTGCATGGGGTGTGTTTGGAACATTTTGTCACCAGCCGAGTCCAAAATTCAGCGATTCCCCATCTCAGCCCAGAAAGCAGGTAGAACAAGTTTTGTGGTGCCTTTCAGCTGCCTACCGGGGTAGTGTAAAAACTACCAACAGAACTCGTTTCTGGCACCTTCCCCGGTGGAGTTGTGCATGGGGTGTGTTTGGAACATTTTGTCAGCAGCCGAGTCGAAAATTCAGCGATTCCCCATCTCAGCCCAGAAAGCAGGTAGAACAAGTTTTGTGGTGCCTTTCAGCTGCCTACCGGGGTAGTGTAAAAACTACCAACAGAACTCGTTTCTGGCACCTTCCCCGGTGGAGGTGTGCATGGGGTGTGTTTGGAACATTTTGTCACCAGCCGAGTCCAAAATTCAGCGATTCCCCATCTCAGCCCAGAAAGCAGGTAGAACAACTTTTGTGGTGCCTTTCAGCTGCCTACCGGGGTAGTGTAAAAACTACCAAGAGAACTCGTTTCTGGCACCTTCCCCGGTGGAGTTGTGCATGGGGTGTGTTTGGAACATTTTGTCACCAGCCGAGTCCAAAATTCAGCCGTTCCCCATCTCAGCCCAGAAAGCAGGTAGAACAAGTTTTGTGGTGCCTTTCAGCTGCCTACCGGGGTAGTGTAAAAACTACCAACGGAACTCGTTTCTGGCACCTTCCCCGGTGGAGTTGTGCATGGGGTGTGTTTGGAACATTTTGTCACCAGCCGAGTCCAAAATTCAGCGATTCCCCATCTCAGCCCAGAAAGCAGGTAGAACAAGTTTTGTGGTGCCTTTCTCTTGCCTACCGGGGTAGTGTAAAAACTACCAACAGCACTCGTTTCTGGCACCTTCCCCGGTGGAGTTGTGCATGGTGTGTTTTTGGAACATTTTGTCACCAGCCGAGTCCAAAATTCAGCCGTTCCCCATCTCAGCCCAGAAAGCAGGTAGAACAAGTTTTTTTGGTGCCTTTCTCTTGCCTACCGGGGTAGTGTAAAAACTACCAACAGAACTCGTTTCTGGCACCTTCCCCGGTGGAGTTGTGCATGGGGTGTGTTTGGAACATTTTGTCACCAGCCGAGTCCAAAATTCAGCGATTCCCCATCTCAGCCCAGAAAGCAGGTAGAACAAGTTTTGTGGTGCCTTTCAGCTGCCTACCGGGGTAGTGTAAAAACTACCAACAGAACTCGTTTCTGGCACCTTCCCCGGTGGAGTTGTGCATGGGGTGTGTTTGGAACATTTTGTCACCAGCCGAGTCCAAAAGTCAGCGATTCCCCATCTCAGCCCAGAAAGCAGGTAGAACAAGTTTTGTGGTGCCTTTCAGCTGCCTACCGGGGTAGTGTAAAAACTACCAACAGAACTCGTTTCTGGCACCTTCCCCGGTGGAGTTGTGCATGGGGTGTGTTTGGAACATTTTGTCACCAGCCGAGTCCAAAATTCAGCGATTCCCCATCTCAGCCCAGAAAGCAGGTAGAACAAGTTTTGTGGTGCCTTTCAGCTGCCTACCGGGGTAGTGTAAAAACTACCAACAGAACTCGTTTCTGGCACCTTCCCCGGTGGAGTTGTGCATGGTGTGTTTTTGGAACATTTTGTCAGCAGCCGAGTCCAAAATTCAGCCGTTCCCCATCTCAGCCCAGAAAGCAGGTAGAACAAGTTTTGTTGGTGCCTTTCTCTTGCCTACCGGGGTAGTGTAAAAACTACCAACAGAACTCGTTTCTGGCACCTTCCCCGGTGGAGGTGTGCATGGGGTGTGTTTGGAACATTTTGTCACCAGCCGAGTCCAAAATTCAGCGATTCCCCATCTCAGCCCAGAAAGCAGGTAGAACAAGTTTTGTGGTGCCTTTCTCTTGCCTACCGGGGTAGTGTAAAAACTACCAACAGAACTCGTTTCTGGCACCTTCCCCGGTGGAGTTGTGCATGGGGTGTGTTTGGAACATTTTGTCACCAGCCGAGTCCAAAATTCAGCGATTCCCCATCTCAGCCCAGAAAGCAGGTAGAACAAGTTTTGTGGTGCCTTTCAGCTGCCTACCGGGGTAGTGTAAAAACTACCAACAGAACTCGTTTCTGGCACCTTCCCCGGTGGAGTTGTGCATGGGGTGTGTTTGGAACATTTTGTCACCGGCCGAGTCCAAAATTCAGCGATTCCCCATCTCAGCCCAGAAAGCAGGTAGAACAAGTTTTGTGGTGCCTTTCAGCTGCCTACCGGGGTAGTGTAAAAACTACCAACAGAACTCGTTTCTGGCACCTTCCCCGGTGGAGTTGTGCATGGTGTGTTTTTGGAACATTTTGTCACCAGCCGAGTCCAAAATTCAGCCGTTCCCCATCTCAGCCCAGAAAGCAGGTAGAACAAGTTTTGTTGGTGCCTTTCTCTTGCCTACCGGGGTAGTGTAAAAACTACCAACAGAACTCGTTTCTGGCACCTTCCCCGGTGGAGGTGTGCATGGGGTGTGTTTGGAACATTTTGTCACCAGCCGAGTCCAAAATTCAGCGATTCCCCATCTCAGCCCAGAAAGCAGGTAGAACAAGTTTTGTGGTGCCTTTCTCTTGCCTACCGGGGTAGTGTAAAAACTACCAACAGAACTCGTTTCTGGCACCTTCCCCGGTGGAGTTGTGCATGGGGTGTGTTTGGAACATTTTGTCACCAGCCGAGTCCAAAATTCAGCGATTCCCCATCTCAGCCCAGAAAGCAGGTAGAACAAGTTTTGTGGTGCCTTTCAGCTGCCTACCGGGGTAGTGTAAAAACTACCAAGAGAACTCGTTTCTGGCACCTTCCCCGGTGGAGTTGTGCATGGGGTGTGTTTGGAACATTTTGTCACCGGCCGAGTCCAAAATTCAGCGATTCCCCATCTCAGCCCAGAAAGCAGGTAGAACAAGTTTTGTGGTGCCTTTCAGCTGCCTACCGGGGTAGTGTAAAAACTACCAACAGAACTCGTTTCTGGCACCTTCCCCGGTGGAGTTGTGCATGGGGTGTGTTTGGAACATTTTGTCACCAGCCGAGTCCAAAAGTCAGCGATTCCCCATCTCAGCCCAGAAAGCAGGTAGAACAAGTTTTGTGGTGCCTTTCAGCTGCCTACCGGGGTAGTGTAAAAACTACCAACAGAACTCATTTCTGGCACCTTCCCCGGTGGAGTTGTGCATGGGGTGTGTTTGGAACATTTTGTCACCAGCCGAGTCCAAAATTCAGCGATTCCCCATCTCAGCCCAGAAAGCAGGTAGAACAAGTTTTGTGGTGCCTTTCAGCTGCCTACCGGGGTAGTGTAAAAACTACCAACAGAACTCGTTTCTGGCACCTTCCCCGGTGGAGTTGTGCATGGGGTGTGTTTGGAACATTTTGTCAGCAGCCGAGTCGAAAATTCAGCGATTCCCCATCTCAGCCCAGAAAGCAGGTAGAACAAGTTTTGTGGTGCCTTTCAGCTGCCTACCGGGGTAGTGTAAAAACTACCAACAGAACTCGTTTCTGGCACCTTCCCCGGTGGAGGTGTGCATGGGGTGTGTTTGGAACATTTTGTCACCAGCCGAGTCCAAAATTCAGCGATTCCCCATCTCAGCCCAGAAAGCAGGTAGAACAACTTTTGTGGTGCCTTTCAGCTGCCTACCGGGGTAGTGTAAAAACTACCAAGAGAACTCGTTTCTGGCACCTTCCCCGGTGGAGTTGTGCATGGGGTGTGTTTGGAACATTTTGTCACCAGCCGAGTCCAAAATTCAGCGATTCCCCATCTCAGCCCAGAAAGCAGGTAGAACAAGTTTTGTGGTGCCTTTCAGCTGCCTACCGGGGTAGTGTAAAAACTACCAACGGAACTCGTTTCTGGCACCTTCCCCGGTGGAGTTGTGCATGGGGTGTGTTTGGAACATTTTGTCACCAGCCGAGTCCAAAATTCAGCGATTCCCCATCTCAGCCCAGAAAGCAGGTAGAACAAGTTTTGTGGTGCCTTTCAGCTGCCTACCGGGGTAGTGTAAAAACTACCAACAGAACTCGTTTCTGGCACCTTCCCCGGTGGAGTTGTGCATGGGGTGTGTTTGGAACATTTTGTCAGCAGCCGAGTCGAAAATTCAGCGATTCCCCATCTCAGCCCAGAAAGCAGGTAGAACAAGTTTTGTGGTGCCTTTCAGCTGCCTACCGGGGTAGTGTAAAAACTACCAACAGAACTCGTTTCTGGCACCTTCCCCGGTGGAGGTGTGCATGGGGTGTGTTTGGAACATTTTGTCACCAGCCGAGTCCAAAATTCAGCGATTCCCCATCTCAGCCCAGAAAGCAGGTAGAACAACTTTTGTGGTGCCTTTCAGCTGCCTACCGGGGTAGTGTAAAAACTACCAAGAGAACTCGTTTCTGGCACCTTCCCCGGTGGAGTTGTGCATGGGGTGTGTTTGGAACATTTTGTCACCAGCCGAGTCCAAAATTCAGCCGTTCCCCATCTCAGCCCAGAAAGCAGGTAGAACAAGTTTTGTGGTGCCTTTCAGCTGCCTACCGGGGTAGTGTAAAAACTACCAACGGAACTCGTTTCTGGCACCTTCCCCGGTGGAGTTGTGCATGGGGTGTGTTTGGAACATTTTGTCACCAGCCGAGTCCAAAATTCAGCGATTCCCCATCTCAGCCCAGAAAGCAGGTAGAACAAGTTTTGTGGTGCCTTTCAGCTGCCTACCGGGGTAGTGTAAAAACTACCAACAGCACTCGTTTCTGGCACCTTCCCCGGTGGAGTTGTGCATGGTGTGTTTTTGGAACATTTTGTCACCAGCCGAGTCCAAAATTCAGCCGTTCCCCATCTCAGCCCAGAAAGCAGGTAGAACAAGTTTTGTTGGTGCCTTTCTCTTGCCTACCGGGGTAGTGTAAAAACTACCAACAGAACTCGTTTCTGGCACCTTCCCCGGTGGAGTTGTGCATGGGGTGTGTTTGGAACATTTTGTCACCAGCCGAGTCCAAAATTCAGCGATTCCCCATCTCAGCCCAGAAAGCAGGTAGAACAAGTTTTGTGGTGCCTTTCAGCTGCCTACCGGGGTAGTGTAAAAACTACCAACAGAACTCGTTTCTGGCACCTTCCCCGGTGGAGTTGTGCATGGGGTGTGTTTGGAACATTTTGTCACCAGCCGAGTCCAAAAGTCAGCGATTCCCCATCTCAGCCCAGAAAGCAGGTAGAACAAGTTTTGTGGTGCCTTTCAGCTGCCTACCGGGGTAGTGTAAAAACTACCAACAGAACTCGTTTCTGGCACCTTCCCCGGTGGAGTTGTGCATGGGGTGTGTTTGGAACATTTTGTCACCGGCCGAGTCCAAAATTCAGCGATTCCCCATCTCAGCCCAGAAAGCAGGTAGAACAAGTTTTGTGGTGCCTTTCAGCTGCCTACCGGGGTAGTGTAAAAACTACCAACAGAACTCGTTTCTGGCACCTTCCCCGGTGGAGTTGTGCATGGTGTGTTTTTGGAACATTTTGTCACCAGCCGAGTCCAAAATTCAGCCGTTCCCCATCTCAGCCCAGAAAGCAGGTAGAACAAGTTTTGTTGGTGCCTTTCTCTTGCCTACCGGGGTAGTGTAAAAACTACCAACAGAACTCGTTTCTGGCACCTTCCCCGGTGGAGGTGTGCATGGGGTGTGTTTGGAACATTTTGTCACCAGCCGAGTCCAAAATTCAGCGATTCCCCATCTCAGCCCAGAAAGCAGGTAGAACAAGTTTTGTGGTGCCTTTCTCTTGCCTACCGGGGTAGTGTAAAAACTACCAACAGAACTCGTTTCTGGCACCTTCCCCGGTGGAGTTGTGCATGGGGTGTGTTTGGAACATTTTGTCACCAGCCGAGTCCAAAATTCAGCGATTCCCCATCTCAGCCCAGAAAGCAGGTAGAACAAGTTTTGTGGTGCCTTTCAGCTGCCTACCGGGGTAGTGTAAAAACTACCAACAGAACTCGTTTCTGGCACCTTCCCCGGTGGAGTTGTGCATGGGGTGTGTTTGGAACATTTTGTCACCGGCCGAGTCCAAAATTCAGCGATTCCCCATCTCAGCCCAGAAAGCAGGTAGAACAAGTTTTGTGGTGCCTTTCAGCTGCCTACCGGGGTAGTGTAAAAACTACCAACAGAACTCGTTTCTGGCACCTTCCCCGGTGGAGTTGTGCATGGGGTGTTTTTGGAACATTTTGTCACCAGCCGAGTCCAAAATTCAGCCGTTCCCCATCTCAGCCCAGAAAGCAGGTAGAACAAGTTTTGTTGGTGCCTTTCTCTTGCCTACCGGGGTAGTGTAAAAACTACCAACAGAACTCGTTTCTGGCACCTTCCCCGGTGGAGGTGTGCATGGGGTGTGTTTGGAACATTTTGTCACCAGCCGAGTCCAAAATTCAGCGATTCCCCATCTCAGCCCAGAAAGCAGGTAGAACAAGTTTTGTGGTGCCTTTCTCTTGCCTACCGGGGTAGTGTAAAAACTACCAACAGAACTCGTTTCTGGCACCTTCCCCGGTGGAGTTGTGCATGGGGTGTGTTTGGAACATTTTGTCACCAGCCGAGTCCAAAATTCAGCGATTCCCCATCTCAGCCCAGAAAGCAGGTAGAACAAGTTTTGTGGTGCCTTTCAGCTGCCTACCGGGGTAGTGTAAAAACTACCAACAGAACTCGTTTCTGGCACCTTCCCCGGTGGAGTTGTGCATGGGGTGTGTTTGGAACATTTTGTCACCAGCCGAGTCCAAAATTCAGCGATTCCCCATCTCAGCCCAGAAAGCAGGTAGAACAAGTTTTGTGGTGCCTTTCAGCTGCCTACCGGGGTAGTGTAAAAACTACCAACAGCACTCGTTTCTGGCACCTTCCCCGGTGGAGTTGTGCATGGTGTGTTTTTGGAACATTTTGTCACCAGCCGAGTCCAAAATTCAGCCGTTCCCCATCTCAGCCCAGAAAGCAGGTAGAACAAGTTTTGTTGGTGCCTTTCTCTTGCCTACCGGGGTAGTGTAAAAACTACCAACAGAACTCGTTTCTGGCACCTTCCCCGGTGGAGTTGTGCATGGGGTGTGTTTGGAACATTTTGTCACCAGCCGAGTCCAAAATTCAGCGATTCCCCATCTCAGCCCAGAAAGCAGGTAGAACAAGTTTTGTGGTGCCTTTCAGCTGCCTACCGGGGTAGTGTAAAAACTACCAACAGAACTCGTTTCTGGCACCTTCCCCGGTGGAGTTGTGCATGGGGTGTGTTTGGAACATTTTGTCACCGGCCGAGTCCAAAATTCAGCGATTCCCCATCTCAGCCCAGAAAGCAGGTAGAACAAGTTTTGTGGTGCCTTTCAGCTGCCTACCGGGGTAGTGTAAAAAACTACCAACAGAACTCGTTTCTGGCACCTTCCCCGGTGGAGTTGTGCATGGTGTGTTTTTGGAACATTTTGTCACCAGCCGAGTCCAAAATTCAGCCGTTCCCCATCTCAGCCCAGAAAGCAGGTAGAACAAGTTTTGTTGGTGCCTTTCTCTTGCCTACCGGGGTAGTGTAAAAACTACCAACAGAACTCGTTTCTGGCACCTTCCCCGGTGGAGGTGTGCATGGGGTGTGTTTGGAACATTTTGTCACCAGCCGAGTCCAAAATTCAGCGATTCCCCATCTCAGCCCAGAAAGCAGGTAGAACAAGTTTTGTGGTGCCTTTCTCTTGCCTACCGGGGTAGTGTAAAAACTACCAACAGAACTCGTTTCTGGCACCTTCCCCGGTGGAGTTGTGCATGGGGTGTGTTTGGAACATTTTGTCACCAGCCGAGTCCAAAATTCAGCGATTCCCCATCTCAGCCCAGAAAGCAGGTAGAACAAGTTTTGTGGTGCCTTTCAGCTGCCTACCGGGGTAGTGTAAAAACTACCAACAGAACTCGTTTCTGGCACCTTCCCCGGTGGAGTTGTGCATGGGGTGTGTTTGGAACATTTTGTCACCGGCCGAGTCCAAAATTCAGCGATTCCCCATCTCAGCCCAGAAAGCAGGTAGAACAAGTTTTGTGGTGCCTTTCAGCTGCCTACCGGGGTAGTGTAAAAACTACCAACAGAACTCGTTTCTGGCACCTTCCCCGGTGGAGTTGTGCATGGGGTGTTTTTGGAACATTTTGTCACCAGCCGAGTCCAAAATTCAGCCGTTCCCCATCTCAGCCCAGAAAGCAGGTAGAACAAGTTTTGTTGGTGCCTTTCTCTTGCCTACCGGGGTAGTGTAAAAACTACCAACAGAACTCGTTTCTGGCACCTTCCCCGGTGGAGGTGTGCATGGGGTGTGTTTGGAACATTTTGTCACCAGCCGAGTCCAAAATTCAGCGATTCCCCATCTCAGCCCAGAAAGCAGGTAGAACAAGTTTTGTGGTGCCTTTCTCTTGCCTACCGGGGTAGTGTAAAAACTACCAACAGAACTCGTTTCTGGCACCTTCCCCGGTGGAGTTGTGCATGGGGTGTGTTTGGAACATTTTGTCACCAGCCGAGTCCAAAATTAATTCAGCGATTCCCCATCTCAGCCCAGAAAGCAGGTAGAACAAGTTTTGTGGTGCCTTTCAGCTGCCTACCGGGGTAGTGTAAAAACTACCAAGAGAACTCGTTTCTGGCACCTTCCCCGGTGGAGTTGTGCATGGGGTGTGTTTGGAACATTTTGTCACCAGCCGAGTCCAAAATTCAGCGATTCCCCATCTCAGCCCAGAAAGCAGGTAGAACAAGTTTGTGGTGCCTTTCTCTTGCCTACCGGGGTAGTGTAAAAACTACCAACAGAACTCGTTTCTGGCACCTTCCCCGGTGGAGTTGTGCATGGGCTGTGTTTGGAACATTTGTCACCAGCCGAGTCCAAAATTCAGCGATTCCCCATCTCAGCCCAGAAAGCAGGTAGAACAAGTTTTGTGGTGCCTTTCAGCTGCCTACCGGGGTAGTGTAAAAACTACCAACAGAACTCATTTCTGGCACCTTCCCCGGTGGAGTTGTGCATGGGGTGTGTTGGAACATTTTGTCACCAGCCGAGTCCAAAATTCAGCGATTCCCCATCTCAGCCCAGAAAGCAGGTAGAACAAGTTTTGTGGTGCCTTTCAGCTGCCTACCGGGGTAGTGTAAAAACTACCAACAGAACTCGTTTCTGGCACCTTCCCCGGTGGAGTTGTGCATGGGGTGTGTTTGGAACATTTTGTCAGCAGCCGAGTCGAAAATTCAGCGATTCCCCATCTCAGCCCAGAAAGCAGGTAGAACAAGTTTTGTGGTGCCTTTCAGCTGCCTACCGGGGTAGTGTAAAAACTACCAACAGAACTCGTTTTCTGGCACCTTCCCCGGTGGAGTTGTGCATGGGGTGTGTTTGGAACATTTTGTCACCATCCGAGTCCAAAATTCAGCGATTCCCCATCTCAGCCCAGAAAGCAGGTAGAACAACTTTTGTGGTGCCTTTCAGCTGCCTACCGGGGTAGTGTAAAAACTACCAACAGAACTCGTTTCTGGCACCTTCCCCGGTGGAGTTGTGCATGGGGTGTGTTTGGAACATTTTGTCACCAGCCGAGTCCAAAATTCAGCGATTCCCCATCTCAGCCCAGAAAGCAGGTACAACAAGTTTTGTGGTGCCTTTCTCTTGCCTACCGGGGAAGGTGCCAGAAACGAGTTCTGTTGGTAGTTTTTACACTACCCCCGGTAGGCAAGAGAAAGGCACCACAAAACTTGTTGTACCTGCTTTCTGGGCTGAGATGGGGAATCGCTGAATTTTGGACTCGGCTGGTGACAAAATGTTCCAAACACACCCCATGCACAACTCCACCGGGGAAGGTGCCAGAAACGAGTTCTGTTGGTAGTTTTTACACTACCCCGGTAGGCAGCTGAAAGGCACCACAAAAGTTGTTCTACCTGCTTTCTGGGCTGAGATGGGGAATCGCTGAATTTTGGACTCGGCTGGTGACAAAATGTTCCAAACACACCCCATGCACAACTCCACCGGGGAAGGTGCCAGAAACGAGTTCTGTTGGTAGTTTTACACTACCCCGGTAGGCAGCTGAAAGGCACCACAAAACTTGTTCTACCTGCTTTCTGGGCTGAGATGGGGAATCGCTGAATTTTCGACTCGGCTGCTGACAAAATGTTCCAAACACACCCCATGCACAACTCCACCGGGGAAGGTGCCAGAAACGAGTTTCTGTGGTAGTTTTTACACTACCCCGGTAGGCAGCTGAAAGGCACCACAAAACTTGTTCTACCTGCTTTCTGGGCTGAGATGGGGAATCGCTGAATTTTGGACTCGGCTGTGACAAAATGTTTCCAAACACACCCCATGCACAACTCCACCGGGGAAGGTGCCAGAAATGAGTTCTGTTGGTAGTTTTTACACTACCCCGGTAGGCAGCTGAAAGGCACCACAAAACTTGTTCTACCTGCTTTCTGGGCTGAGATGGGGAATCGCTGAATTTTGGACTCGGCTGGTGACAAAATGTTCCAAACACAGCCCATGCACAACTCCACCGGGGAAGGTGCCAGAAACGAGTTCTGTTGGTAGTTTTTACACTACCCCGGTAGGCAAGAGAAAGGCACCACAAAACTTGTTCTACCTGCTTTCTGGGCTGAGATGGGGAATCGCTGAATTTTGGACTCGGCTGGTGACAAAATGTTCCAAACACACCCCATGCACAACTCCACCGGGGAAGGTGCCAGAAACGAGTTCTCTTGGTAGTTTTTACACTACCCCGGTAGGCAGCTGAAAGGCACCACAAAACTTGTTCTACCTGCTTTCTGGGCTGAGATGGGGAATCGCTGAATTTTGGACTCGGCTGGTGACAAAATGTTCCAAACACACCCATGCACAACTCCACCGGGGAAGGTGCCAGAAACGAGTTCTGTTGGTAGTTTTTACACTACCCCGGTAGGCAAGAGAAAGGCACCACAAAACTTGTTCTACCTGCTTTCTGGGCTGAGATGGGGAATCGCTGAATTTTGGACTCGGCTGGTGACAAAATGTTCCAAACACACCCCATGCACACCTCCACCGGGGAAGGTGCCAGAAACGAGTTCTGTTTGGTAGTTTTTACACTACCCCGTAGGCAAGAGAAAGGCACCAACAAAACTTGTTCTACCTGCTTTCTGGGCTGAGATGGGGAACGGCTGAATTTTGGACTCGGCTGGTGACAAAATGTTCCAAAAACACCCCATGCACAACTCCACCGGGGAAGGTGCCAGAAACGAGTTCTGTTGGTAGTTTTTACACTACCCCGGTAGGCAGCTGAAAGGCACCACAAAACTTGTTCTACCTGCTTTCTGGGCTGAGATGGGGAATCGCTGAATTTTGGACTCGGCCGGTGACAAAATGTTCCAAACACACCCCATGCACAACTCCACCGGGGAAGGTGCCAGAAACGAGTTCTGTTGGTAGTTTTTACACTACCCCGGTAGGCAGCTGAAAGGCACCACAAAACTTGTTCTACCTGCTTTCTGGGCTGAGATGGGGAATCGCTGAATTTTGGGACTCGGCTGGTGACAAAATGTTCCAAACACACCCCATGCACAACTCCACCGGGAAGGTGCCAGAAACGAGTTTCTGTTGGTAGTTTTTACACTACCCCGGTAGGCAAGAGAAAGGCACCACAAAACTTGTTCTACCTGCTTTCTGGGCTGAGATGGGGAATCGCTGAATTTTGGACTCGGCTGGTGACAAAATGTTCCAAACACACCCATGCACACCTCCACCGGGGAAGGTGCCAGAAACGAGTTCTGTTGGTAGTTTTTACACTACCCCGGTAGGCAAGAGAAAGGCACCAACAAAACTTGTTCTACCTGCTTTCTGGGCTGAGATGGGGAACGGCTGAATTTTGGACTCGGCTGGTGACAAAATGTTCCAAAAACACACCATGCACAACTCCACCGGGGAAGGTGCCAGAAACGAGTTCTGTTGGTAGTTTTTACACTACCCCCGGTAGGCAGCTGAAAGGCACCACAAAACTTGTTCTACCTGCTTTCTGGGCTGAGATGGGGAATCGCTGAATTTTGGACTCGGCCGGTGACAAAATGTTCCAAACACACCCCATGCACAACTCCACCGGGGAAGGTGCCAGAAACGAGTTCTGTTGGTAGTTTTTACACTACCCCGGTAGGCAGCTGAAAGGCACCACAAAACTTGTTCTACCTGCTTTCTGGGCTGAGATGGGGAATCGCTGAATTTTGGACTCGGCTGGTGACAAAATGTTCCAAACACACCCCATGCACAACTCCACCGGGGAAGGTGCCAGAAACGAGTTCTGTTGGTAGTTTTTAACACTACCCCGGTAGGCCAAGAGAAAGGCACCAACAAAACTTGTTCTTACCTGCTTTCTGGGCTGAGATGGGGAACGGCTGAATTTTGGACTCGGCTGGTGACAAAATGTTCCAAAAACACACCATGCACAACTCCACCGGGAAGGTGCCAGAAACGAGTGCTGTTGGTAGTTTTTACACTACCCCGGTAGGCAGCTGAAAGGCACCACAAAACTTGTTCTACCTGCTTTCTGGGCTGAGATGGGGAATCGCTGAATTTTGGACTCGCTGGTGACAAAATGTTCCAAACACACCCCATGCACAACTCCACCGGGAAGGTGCCAGAAACGAGTTCTGTTGGTAGTTTTTACACTACCCCGGTAGGCAGCTGAAAGGCACCACAAAACTTGTTCTACCTGCTTTCTGGGCTGAGATGGGGAATCGCTGAATTTTGGACTCGGCTGGTGACAAAATGTTCCAAACACACCCCAATGCACAACTCCACCGGGGAAGGTGCCAGAAACGAGTTCTGTTGGTAGTTTTTACACTACCCCGGTAGGCAAGAGAAAGGCACCACAAAACTTGTTCTACCTGCTTTCTGGGCTGAGATGGGGAATCGCTGAATTTTTGGACTCGGCTGGTGACAAAATGTTCCAAACACACCCCATGCACACCTCCACCGGGGAAGGTGCCAGAAACGAGTTCTGTTGGTAGTTTTTACACTACCCCGGTAGGCAAGAGAAAGGCACCAACAAAACTGTTCTACCTGCTTTCTGGGCTGAGATGGGGAACGGCTGAATTTTGGACTCGGCTGGTGACAAAATGTTCCAAAAACACCCCATGCACAACTCCACCGGGGAAGGTGCCAGAAACGAGTTTCTGTTGGTAGTTTTTACACTACCCCGGTAGGCAGCTGAAAGGCACCACAAAACTTGTTCTACCTGCTTTCTGGGCTGAGATGGGGAATCGCTGAATTTTGGACTCGGCCGGTGACAAAATGTTCCAAACACACCCCATGCACAACTCCACCGGGGAAGGTGCCAGAAACGAGTTCTGTTGGTAGTTTTTACACTACCCCGTAGGCAGCTGAAAGGCACCACAAAACTTGTTCTACCTGCTTTCTGGGCTGAGATGGGGAATCGCTGAATTTTGGACTCGGCTGGTGACAAAATGTTCCAAACACACCCCATGCACAACTCCACCGGGGAAGGTGCCAGAAACGAGTTCTGTTGGTAGTTTTTACACTACCCCGGTAGGCAAGAGAAAGGCACCACAAAACTTGTTCTACCTGCTTCTGGGCTGAGATGGGGAATCGCTGAATTTTGGACTCGGCTGGTGACAAAATGTTCCAAACACACCCCATGCACACCTCCACCGGGGAAGGTGCCAGAAACGAGTTCTGTTGGTAGTTTTTACACTACCCCGGTAGGCAAGAGAAAGGCACCAACAAAACTGTTCTACCTGCTTTCTGGGCTGAGATGGGGAACGGCTGAATTTTGGACTCGGCTGGTGACAAAATGTTCCAAAAACACACCATGCACAACTCCACCGGGGAAGGTGCCAGAAACGAGTTCTGTTGGTAGTTTTTACACTACCCCGGTAGGCAGCTGAAAGGCACCACAAAACTTGTTCTACCTGCTTTCTGGGCTGAGATGGGGAATCGCTGAATTTTGGACTCGGCCGGTGACAAAATGTTCCCAAACACACCCCATGCACAACTCCACCGGGGAAGGTGCCAGAAACGAGTTCTGTTGGTAGTTTTTACACTACCCCGGTAGGCAGCTGAAAGGCACCACAAAACTTGTTCTACCTGCTTTCTGGGCTGAGATGGGGAATCGCTGACTTTTGGACTCGGCTGGTGACAAAATGTTCCAAACACACCCCATGCACAACTCCACCGGGAAGGTGCCAGAAAACGAGTTCTGTTGGTAGTTTTTACACTACCCCGGTAGGCAGCTGAAAGGCACCACAAAACTTGTTCTACCTGCTTTCTGGGCTGAGATGGGGAATCGCTGAATTTTGGACTCGGCTGGTGACAAAATGTTCCAAAACACACCCCATGCACAACTCCACCGGGGAAGGTGCCAGAAACGAGTTCTGTTGGTAGTTTTTACACTACCCCGGTAGGCAAGAGAAAGGCACCAACAAAACTTGTTCTACCTGCTTTCTGGGCTGAGATGGGGAACGGCTGAATTTTGGACTCGGCTGGTGACAAAATGTTCCAAAAACACACCATGCACAACTCCACCGGGGAAGGTGCCAGAAACGAGTGCTGTTGGTAGTTTTTACACTACCCCGGTAGGCAGCTGAAAGGCACCACAAAACTTGTTCTACCTGCTTTCTGGGCTGAGATGGGAATCGCTGAATTTTGGACTCGGCTGGTGACAAAATGTTCCAAACACACCCCATGCACAACTCCACCGGGGAAGGTGCCAGAAACGAGTTCCGTTGGTAGTTTTTTACACTACCCCGGTAGGCAGCTGAAAGGCACCACAAAACTTGTTCTACCTGCTTTCTGGGCTGAGATGGGAACGGCTGAATTTTGGACTCGGCTGGTGACAAAATGTTCCAAACACACCCCATGCACAACTCCACCGGGGAAGGTGCCAGAAACGAGTTCTCTTGGTAGTTTTTACACTACCCCGGTAGGCAGCTGAAAGGCACCACAAAAGTTGTTCTACCTGCTTTCTGGGCTGAGATGGGGGAATCGCTGAATTTTGGACTCGGCTGGTGACAAAATGTTCCAAACACACCCCATGCACACCTCCACCGGGGAAGGTGCCAGAAACGAGTTCTGTTGGTAGTTTTTACACTACCCCGGTAGGCAGCTGAAAGGCACCACAAAACTTGTTCTACCTGCTTTCTGGGCTGAGATGGGGAATCGCTGAATTTTCGACTCGGCTGCTGACAAAATGTTCCAAACACACCCCATGCACAACTCCACCGGGGAAGGTGCCAGAAACGAGTTCTGTTGGTAGTTTTTACACTACCCCGGTAGGCAGCTGAAAGGCACCACAAAAACTTGTTCTACCTGCTTTCTGGGCTGAGATGGGGAATCGCTGAATTTTGGACTCGGCTGGTGACAAAATGTTCCAAACACACCCCATGCACAACTCCACCGGGGAAGGTGCCAGAAACGAGTTCCGTTGGTATTTTTACACTACCCCGGTAGGCAGCTGAAAGGCACCACAAAACTTGTTCTACCTGCTTTCTGGGCTGAGATGGGGAATCGCTGAATTTTGGACTCGGCTGGTGACAAAATGTTCCAAACACACCCCATGCACAACTCCACCGGGGAAGGTGCCAGAAACGAGTTCTCTTGGTAGTTTTTACACTACCCCGGTAGGCAGCTGAAAGGCACCACAAAAGTTGTTCTACCTGCTTTCTGGGCTGAGATGGGGAATCGCTGAATTTTGGACTCGCTGGTGACAAAATGTTCCAAACACACCCCATGCACACCTCCACCGGGAAGGTGCCAGAAACGAGTTCTGTTGGTAGTTTTTACACTACCCCGGTAGGCAGCTGAAAGGCACCACAAAACTTGTTCTACCTGCTTTCTGGGCTGAGATGGGGAATCGCTGAATTTTCGACTCGGCTGCTGACAAAATGTTCCAAACACACCCCATGCACAACTCCACCGGGGAAGGTGCCAGAAACGAGTTCTGTTGGTAGTTTTTACACTACCCCGGTAGGCAGCTGAAAGGCACCACAAAACTTGTTCTACCTGCTTTCTGGGCTGAGATGGGGAATCGCTGAATTTTGGACTCGGCTGGTGACAAAATGTTCCAAACACACCCCATGCACAACTCCACCGGGGAAGGTGCCAGAAATGAGTTCTGTTGGTAGTTTTTACACTACCCCGGTAGGCAGCTGAAAGGCACCACAAAACTTGTTCTACCTGCTTTCTGGCTGAGATGGGGAATCGCTGACTTTTTGGACTCGGCTGGTGACAAAATGTTCCAAACACACCCCATGCACAACTCCACCGGGGAAGGTGCCAGAAACGAGTTCTGTTGGTAGTTTTTACACTACCCCGGTAGGCAGCTGAAAGGGCACCACAAAACTTGTTCTACCTGCTTTCTGGGCTGAGATGGGGAATCGCTGAATTTTGGACTCGGCCGGTGACAAAATGTTCCAAACACACCCCATGCACAACTCCACCGGGGAAGGTGCCAGAAACGAGTTCTCTTGGTAGTTTTTACACTACCCCGGTAGGCAGCTGAAAGGCACCACAAAACTTGTTCTACCTGCTTTCTGGGCTGAGATGGGGAATCGCTGAATTTTGGACTCGGCTGGTGACAAAATGTTTCCAAACACACCCCATGCACAACTCCACCGGGGAAGGTGGCCAGAAACGAGTTCTGTTGGTAGTTTTTACACTACCCCGGTAGGCAAGAGAAAGGCACCACAAAACTTGTTCTACCTGCTTTCTGGGCTGAGATGGGGAATCGCTGAATTTTGGACTCGGCTGGTGACAAAATGTTCCAAACACACCCCATGCACACCTCCACCGGGGAAGGTGGCCAGAAACGAGTTCTGTTGGTAGTTTTACACTACCCCGGTAGGCAAGAGAAAGGCACCAACAAAAACTTGTTCTACCTGCTTTCTGGGCTGAGATGGGGAACGGCTGAATTTTGGACTCGGCTGGTGACAAAATGTTCCAAAAACACACCATGCACAACTCCACCGGGGAAGGTGCCAGAAACGAGTTCTGTTGGTAGTTTTTTACACTACCCCGGTAGGCAGCTGAAAGGCACCACAAAACTTGTTCTACCTGCTTTCTGGGCTGAGATGGGGAATCGCTGAATTTTGGACTCGGCCGGTGACAAAATGTTCCAAACACACCCCATGCACAACTCCACCGGGGAAGGTGCCAGAAACGAGTTCTGTTGGTAGTTTTTACACTACCCCGGTAGGCAGCTGAAAGGCACCACAAAACTTGTTCTACCTGCTTTCTGGGCTGAGATGGGGAATCGCTGAATTTTGGACTCGGCTGGTGACAAAATGTTCCAAACACACCCCATGCACAACTCCACCGGGGAAGGTGCCAGAAACGAGTTCTGTTGGTAGTTTTTACACTACCCCGGTAGGCAAGAGAAAGGCACCACAAAACTTGTTCTACCTGCTTTCTGGGCTGAGATGGGAATCGCTGAATTTTGGACTCGGCTGGTGACAAAATGTTCCAAACACACCCCATGCACACCTCCACCGGGGAAGGTGCCAGAAACGAGTTCTGTTTGGTAGTTTTTACACTACCCCGGTAGGCAAGAGAAAGGCACCAACAAAACTTGTTCTACCTGCTTTCTGGGCTGAGATGGGGAACGGCTGAATTTTGGACTCGGCTGCTGACAAAATGTTCCAAAAACACACCATGCACAACTCCACCGGGGAAGGTGCCAGAAACGAGTTCTGTTGGTAGTTTTTTACACTACCCCGGTAGGCAGCTGAAAGGCACCACAAAACTTGTTCTACCTGCTTTCTGGGCTGAGATGGGGAATCGCTGAATTTTGGACTCGGCTGGTGACAAAATGTTCCAAACACACCCCATGCACAACTCCACCGGGAAGGTGCCAGAAACGAGTTCTGTTGGTAGTTTTTACACTACCCCGGTAGGCAGCTGAAAGGCACCACAAAACTTGTTCTACCTGCTTTCTGGGCTGAGATGGGGAATCGCTGACTTTTGGACTCGGCTGGTGACAAAATGTTCCAAACACACCCCATGCACAACTCCACCGGGGAAGGTGCCAGAAACGAGTTCTGTTGGTAGTTTTTACACTACCCCGGTAGGCAGCTGAAAGGCACCACAAAACTTGTTCTACCTGCTTTCTGGGCTGAGATGGGGAATCGCTGAATTTTGGACTCGGCTGGTGACAAAATGTTCCAAACACACCCCATGCACAACTCCACCGGGGAAGGTGCCAGAAACGAGTTCTGTTGGTAGTTTTTACACTACCCCGGTAGGCAAGAGAAAGGCACCAAAAAAACTTGTTCTACCTGCTTTCTGGGCTGAGATGGGGAACGGCTGAATTTTGGACTCGGCTGGTGACAAAATGTTCCAAAAACACACCATGCACAACTCCACCGGGGAAGGTGCCAGAAACGAGTGCTGTTGGTAGTTTTTACACTACCCCGGTAGGCAAGAGAAAGGCACCACAAAACTTGTTCTACCTGCTTTCTGGGCTGAGATGGGGAATCGCTGAATTTTGGACTCGGCTGGTGACAAAATGTTCCAAACACACCCCATGCACAACTCCACCGGGGAAGGTGCCAGAAACGAGTTCCGTTGGTAGTTTTTACACTACCCCGGTAGGCAGCTGAAAGGCACCACAAAACTTGTTCTACCTGCTTTCTGGGCTGAGATGGGGAACGGCTGAATTTTGGACTCGGCTGGTGACAAAATGTTCCAAACACACCCCATGCACAACTCCACCGGGGAAGGTGCCAGAAACGAGTTCTCTTGGTAGTTTTTACACTACCCCGGTAGGCAGCTGAAAGGCACCACAAAAGTTGTTCTACCTGCTTTCTGGGCTGAGATGGGGAATCGCTGAATTTTGGACTCGGCTGGTGACAAAATGTTCCAAACACACCCCATGCACACCTCCACCGGGGAAGGTGCCAGAAACGAGTTCTGTTGGTAGTTTTTACACTACCCCGGTAGGCAGCTGAAAGGCACCACAAAACTTGTTCTACCTGCTTTCTGGGCTGAGATGGGGAATCGCTGAATTTTCGACTCGGCTGCTGACAAAATGTTCCAAACACACCCCATGCACAACTCCACCGGGGAAGGTGCCAGAAACGAGTTCTGTTGGTAGTTTTTACACTACCCCGGTAGGCAGCTGAAAGGCACCACAAAACTTGTTCTACCTGCTTTCTGGGCTGAGATGGGGAATCGCTGAATTTTGGACTCGGCTGGTGACAAAATGTTCCAAACACACCCCATGCACAACTCCACCGGGGAAGGTGCCAGAAACGAGTTCCGTTGGTAGTTTTTTACACTACCCCGGTAGGCAGCTGAAAGGCACCACAAAACTTGTTCTACCTGCTTTCTGGGCTGAGATGGGGAATCGCTGAATTTTGGACTCGGCTGGTGACAAAATGTTCCAAACACACCCCATGCACAACTCCACCGGGGAAGGTGCCAGAAACGAGTTCTCTTGTAGTTTTTACACTACCCCGGTAGGCAGCTGAAAGGCACCACAAAAGTTGTTCTACCTGCTTTCTGGGCTGAGATGGGGAATCGCTGAATTTTGGACTCGGCTGGTGACAAAATGTTCCAAACACACCCCATGCACACCTCCACCGGGGAAGGTGCCAGAAACGAGTTCTGTTGGTAGTTTTTACACTACCCCGGTAGGCAGCTGAAAGGCACCACAAAACTTGTTCTACCTGCTTTCTGGGCTGAGATGGGGAATCGCTGAATTTTGGACTCGGCTGGTGACAAAATGTTCCAAACACACCCCATGCACAACTCCACCGGGGAAGGTGCCAGAAACGAGTTCTGTTGGTAGTTTTTACACTACCCCTGTAGGCAGCTGAAAGGCACCACAAAACTTGTTCTACCTGCTTTCTGGGCTGAGATGGGGAATCGCTGACTTTTGGACTCGGCTGGTGACAAAATGTTCCAAACACACCCCATGCACAACTCCACCGGGGAAGGTGCCAGAAATGAGTTCTGTTGGTAGTTTTTACACTACCCCGGTAGGCAGCTGAAAAGGCACCACAAAACTTGTTCTACCCTGCTTTCTGGGCTGAGATGGGGAATCGCTGAATTTTTGGACTCGGCTGGTGACAAAATGTTCCAAACACACCCCATGCACAACTCCACCGGCAAAGGTGCCAGAAACGAGTTCTGTTGGTAGTTTTTACACTACCCCGGTAGGCAGCTGAAAGGCACCACAAAACTTGTTCTACCTGCTTTCTGGGCTGAGATGGGGAATCGCTGAATTTTGGACTCGGCCGGTGACAAAATTGTTCCAAACACACCCCATGCACAACTCCACCGGGAAGGTGCCAGAAACGAGTTGTGTTTGGTAGTTTTTACACTACCCCGGTAGGCAGCTGAAAGGCACCACAAAACTTGTTCTACCTGCTTTCTGGGCTGAGATGGGGAATCGCTGAATTTTGGACTCGGCTGGTGACAAAATGTTCCAAACACACCCCATGCACAACTCCACCGGGGAAGGTGCCAGAAACGAGTTCTCTTAGTATTTTTTACACTACCCCAGTAGCAGCTGAAAGGCACCACAAAAGTTGTTCTACCTGCTTTCTGGGCTGAGATGGGGAATCGCTGAATTTTGGACTCGGCTGGTGACAAAATGTTCCAAACACACCCCATGCACACCTCCACCGGGGAAGGTGCCAGAAACGAGTTCTGTTGGTAGTTTTTACACTACCCCGGTAGGCAGCTGAAAGGCACCAACAAAACTTGTTCTACCTGCTTTCTGGGCTGAGATGGGGAACGGCTTGAATTTTGGACTCGGCTGGTGACAAAATGTTCCAAAAACACACCATGCACAACTCCACCGGGGAAGGTGCCAGAAACGAGTGCTGTTGGTAGTTTTTACACTACCCCGGTAGGCAGCTGAAAGGCACCACAAAACTTGTTCTACCTGCTTTCTGGGCTGAGATGGGGAATCGCTGAATTTTGGACTCGGCTGGTGA